>NC_057807.1:364436983-364602214 GCF_018294505.1 Triticum aestivum
CAAAAGAATCAGTGTCAGGGGGCCCACACCCCGTCCACGATGGTGGAGGGCGCGCCCCCTCCCCTAGGGCGTGCCCCCTGCCTCGTGGGCCCACTGGACGTCCACCTACCTCAACTCCAACTCCATATATTTGCTTTCGTGGAGAAAAAAATCAGAGAGAAAGGTTCATCGCATTTTACGATACGGAGCCGCCGCCAAGCCCTAATCTCTCTCGAGAGTGCTGATCTGGAGTCCGTTCGGGGCTCCGAAGAGGGGGATTCATCTTCGTCGTCATCATCAACCATCCTCCATCACCAATTTCATGATGCTCACCGCTGTGCGTGAGTAATTCCATCATAGGCTTGCTGGACGGTGATGGGTTGGATGAGATTCACCATGTGATCAAGTTAGTTTTGTTAGGGTTTGGTCCCTAGTATCCACTATGTTCTGAGATTGATGTTGCTATCACTTTACTATGCTTAATGCTTGTCACTAGGGCCCGAGTGCCATGATTTCAGATCGGAACCCATTATGTTTTCATGAATATATGTGAGTTCTTGATCTTATCTTGCAAGTCTATAATCACCTATTATGTGTTATGATCCGACAATCCTGAAGTGACATTAATCGGGATACTTCTTGATGATGACCGTAGTTTGAGGAGTTCATGTATTCACTATGTGTTAATGCTTTGGTCCGGTACTCTATTAAAAGGAGGCCTTAATATCCCTTGGTTTCCACTAGGACCCCGCTGCCACGAGAGGGTAGGACAAAAGATGTCATGCAAGTTCTTTTCCATAAGCACATATGACTATATTCGGAATACATGCCTACATTACATTGATGAATTGGAGCTAGTTCTGTGTCACCCTATGTTATAAGTATTACATAAGGAATCACATCCGACATAATTATCCATCACTGATCCAATGCCTATGAGCTTTTCACATATTGTGCTTTGCTTATTTACTTTTCCATTGTCACTGTTACAATTGCTACAAAACTACTATAGTTACTTTTGTTACTGTTATTGTTACTTCCATACTACTTTTCTACTAAATACTTTGCTGCAGATACTAAGTTATCCAGGTGTGGTTGAATTGACAACTCAACTGCTAATAGTTGAGAATATTCTTTGGCTCCCCTTGTGTCGAATCAATAAATTTCGGTTGAATACTCTACCCTTGAAAACTGTTGCGATCCCCTATACTTGTGGGTTATCAGTCACGAGGTAATGTATTACGGAATGATTAAAGAGACTTACCATTAACGACATTGAACTAGGTATGAAGATACCGACGATCGAATCTCCGGCAAGTAACATACCGATGGACAAAGGGAATTACATGTGTTGTCCTAACGGTTTGATCGATAAAGATCTTCGTGAAATATGTAGGAATCAATATGGGCATCTAGGTCCCGCTATTGGTTATTGACCAGAGAGGTGTCTCGGTCATGACTACCTAATTCCCGAACCCGCAGGGTCGCACGCTTAACGTTTGTTGACGCTAGAGTAGTATAGGGATATTTGATGAGTGGTAACCAAATATTGTTCGGAGTCTCGGATGAGATCCTGGATGTCAGAGTCTCGGAATGGTCGAGAGGTAAATATTTATATATGGGAAGTCATATTTTGGGTTCCAAAAAAATGGGCAGTTTTTTTGGTATTGTACCGGGAAGCTTCCAGAAGGTTCCGGAGGATTCTGGAGGGGTTCCGAAGTCCCCAAGTGGGTTCACCACGGCCCAAGTGCTCTCATGGGCTGCGGGGAGGTGCCCTGGCCTTATTGGGCTAGGCACACCAAGTCCTCAAAAGCCCATATGGATAGGGAAGGCAAAAAAGGAAGGAATCCTAGTAGGAATAGGATTGGACTTGGAGTCCAAGTCCTCTCCCCCCTTAGCTGCGCCCTAGGGCTTGGAGGGGTGTTTCGCATGCCCCTCCACCTATATATAGAGGGGAGGGGGCGCCCCAAGAGGACACACCAAGCCCTTCGCGCCCCTATCTCTCCCGTTACTCCATAGTTCCACTGCCTCGTCCCGGCGACGCTTAGCGAAGCGCTGTCGGTGCTCCACCACCACCATCACCACCATGTTGTCATGTTAGTTGTGATCCCATCTACTTCTACTCTCCCGCTTGCTGGATCAATAAGGAGGAGACATCATCGAGCCGCACGTGTGCTAAACTTGGAGGTGTCGTCCGTTCGGCACTAGATCGGTTGGATCATGATAGGATCGCGAAGAGTACGACTACATAACCGCGTGATAAACTCTTCCGCTTAGTGATCTACAAGGGTATGAAGATGTTTTCGCCCTCTCGTAGCTATGCATCTCCATGGATAGATCTTGCGTGTGCATAGAATTCTTTTGTTTTCCATGCAACATTCCCCAACAGTCTTAGCCTTGACATTGCTAAGCGGAACCAACGGAGGGGCGCTTGATGTCTACTATGCAACCTTCTTCTTGTAGACGTTGTTGGGCCTCCAAGTGCAGAGGTTTGTAGGACAGTAGCAAATTTCCCTCAAGTGGATGACCTAAGATTTATAAATCCATGGGAGGCGTAGGATGAAGATGGTCTCTCTCAAACAACCCTACAACAAAAATAAAAAAGAGTCTCTTGTGTCCCCAACACACCCAATACAGTGGTAAATTGTATAGGTGCACTAGTTCAGCGAAGAGATGGTGATACAAGTGCAATATGGATGGTAGATATAGGTTTCTGTAATCTCAAAATATAAAAACAGCAAGGTATCAAGTGGTAAAAGTGAGCGAAAACGGTATTGCAATGCTAGGAAACAAGGCCTAGGGTTTATACTTTCACTAGTGCAAGTTCTCTCGATAATGATAACATAATTAGATCATATAACAATCCCTCAACATGCAACAAAAGTCACTCCAAAGTCACTATATCGGAGAACAAACGAAGAGATTATGGTAGGGTACGAAACCACCTCAAGTTATTCTTTCCGATCAATCCATTGGGCTATTCCTATAAGTGTCACAAACAGCCCTAGAGTTCGTAGTAAAATAACACCTTAAGACACACATCAACCAAAACCCTAATGTCACCTAGAAACTCCAATGTCACCACAAGTATCCGCGGGTTTGATTATACAACATGCATCACACAATCTCAGATTTATTTATTCAAACCAACACAAAGAACTTCAAAGAGTGGCCCAAACTTCCTACCGGAGAATCAAGACGAAAACGTGTGCCAATCCCTATGCATAAGTTCACAAGGTCACAGAACCCGCAAGTTGATCACCAAAACATACATCAAGTGAATCACGTGAATATCCCATTGTCGCCACAAATAAGCACATGCAACACATACATCAAGTGTTCTCAAATCCTTAAAGACTCAATCCGATAAGATAACTTCGAAGGAAAAATTCAATCCATTACAAGAAGGTAGAGGGGGAGAAACATTATAAGATCCAACTATAGTAGCGAAGCTCGTGGTACATCAAGATCGTGCCATATCAAGAACACGAGAGAGAGAGAGAGAGAGAAAGAGAGAGAGATCTAACACATAGCTACTGGTACATACCCTCAGCCCCAAGGGTGAACTACTCCCTCCTCATCATGGAGAGCGCCGAGATGATGAAGATGGCCATCGGTGATGGATCCCCCCTCCAGCAGGGTGCCGGAACAGGGTCCCGATTGGTTTTCGTGGCTACAGAGGCTTGCAGTGGCGGAATTCCCGATCTAGGTTTCTTTTTGAGTTTTTTTGTATTTATAGGAATTTTTGGCGTCGGTTTCACGTCAGGGGGGGTCTCCGAGTCAGCCACGAGGTAGGGGGCGCGCCCTTCACCCTCGTGGATGACTCGGGACTCTTCTGACCCAACTCTTTTGCTTCGGAGGCTTCTTCTAGTCCATAAAAAATCACCGGAATTTTTCAGCTCGTTTGGACTCCGTTTGGTATTCTTTTTCAGCGATACTCAAAAATAAGGAAAAAACAGAAACTGGCACTGGGCTCTATGTTGATAGGTTAGTCCCAAAAATCATATAAAATAGCATATAAATGCATATAAAACATCCAAGATGGATAATATAATAGCATGAAACAATCAAAAATTATAGATACATTGGAGACATATCAGCGCTCTTTTGACGGAAGACACGAGCATTTCTTTCGTTTCAAATGGTCCAAGAGATAAGCATAGTTAATGAAGCCATCGCCTTCCAATTCAGAATCTTGTTGTCAGATTGACTCACCCACCAATCGTTGGCGGACTGGAAGAGATGCCAAGTGGAGGTGTTGCGATGTCCAAGTTGTAGCCATCCCTTGATCATGTCTCATAATCTAATCGTGTATCGACATTTGTAGAAGAGGTGGTCAACAGTCTTCGATGCTTGCTTGCATAGCAAACATGGGCCAGAAATTTGCCATCCACATTTTGCCAACCAGTCATTGGTCCAAATCCTATATTGGTTGGCAAGCCAAGCGATAATCAATATACTTAAATATGCGGCGAGAGGTATTGTGTTAAGGGACCATCCCTATTTAAGAGAAGGCAAAACTTTTCTACTAGTTTCTCTTCCTCCACTTCAACATGTATCCTATGTGGCACTCGTAAGCGGCGAAGCCAGGCAAAAGATTCAGGGGGGCTAAAGGCAAATCGTATCTCAGGGGTCAACAACTATTTTTCTCTCGATCCAAGCCTTCTCAAATGAAATTCCTTCACAATTATTTCAAAGCTTGGGACGGGGACGGGCGCGGGGGGCGGGGGGGGGTGTCGTGGTTCTAAGTCTGACAGTAGAATGGGGGTAGGTATGGAGAGGCAAGATCCTAGCTATGGAGCAGTTGTGCACACAAGTGTTTTACGAGTTCAGGCCCTTCTCAGAGGAAGTAACAGCCCTACGTCTCGGAGCCCGGAGGCGGTCGATAGGATTATATGTGTGAGAGTTACAGGGGTGCGAACCCTTCTACCAGTAGAGGGGGGTGGCTTATATAGAGGACGCCAAGACCCCAGCCAGCCCACGTAGCAGAGGGTTAAAGTACATTAAGGTCTGGCGTTACTGGTAACGCTCTACATAAAGTGCCATCATGACCATTAAGACTACTTAATTACAGACCGTTTGGATACAGAGTAGATCCTGAACTCCTGGTGGTCGAGTGAGTCTTCATGGTCGAGTGTCTTCAGGTTCGTCGAGTGTCTTCTAGTCCGTCGAGTGGAGTTCCTCTTGGTCGACTGGAAGACGACTTCTTCTAAGAGATGCCCTTGGGGAGGGTACCTTGGTTAGGTTCATGACCCTACCCTAGGTACATGACTTCATCAGTAGCCCCCGAATGGATCGAGGTTTGAGTGAGGAAGGAGTTGGCAATCTTTCCGACCTGCTTTTTGGTGCTGTAAAGGTGTTTTGCTCTGGACCAATGACTTTCAAGTGAGGGTGTCAACTTTCGTTCAGTCGCCTTGATCCATTCTTTATATCTGTCGAGTGAACTTTATGAACTTGGGGATTTCCGAGCGACGGATCGGAGGAGATCTTCCGTCTGACAAGTTGCCCTGTGGTTAGCTGATTTAGTGGGATCCGAATTTTGGGAAGCGCGCGAAGCGGAGAAGACCGCGGTACTCGGATGGGATAAGGCAGGGATGCCTCAATTCTCGCGCTTCCTTTTTTGCCACGTATCGCTTGTGCGACTGTTTCGGGATTTGACAGGATCGCCTGGGCCTACCTGTCGGCCACTCGGAAGTGACTCCATATAAGGAAACCAGCGAAGGTTTTTTGAACAGTGCCTCCTCATTTTCTCCTCCCTCGCCTCCAGATCCATTCGCTGCGCCCACCAACTGCCCGACGCTGCTGCTCCGTTTCGGCCTCGTCGGCGACAATGGTGAAAGAGAAGACGACGGCTTTGGAGCGGGCGAAGAAGGCGACGGCGGCGGCGAAAGTGAAGGGGAGAGCGACCAGTCGAGGGGGATCCTCGTCGCGGTCCCGTTTGCCGCAAGGTTGGATCCAGGGTGATTGGATCCGCTCGACCATCACCCAAAAGGATCTCGACGACCTGGCCGACGAAGGCCTGATTGCGCACGGGGCGGCGAGGCTCCCGGGGATGGAGTGGCAGCCACAGCCTCAGGAGGGTGAGTGTGTCCTCTTGGTGACTCATGTAGATCGAGGGTTCTCTCTGCCACCGCATCTTTTCTTTCGAGGGTTTCTGAATTTCTTTGGAGCTCAGCTTCACCACTTTACCCCCAATTCCATTGCCTATCTCTCTGCCTTTGTATCTTTGTGTGAGAACTTCTTGGGTTGTCGGTCGCACTGGGGCCTCTTCAAACACATATTCACTTGTCGTTCTTAGACGGTGAAAAAGGCCAGCCCCAATGACGAGAGAACTCAGGTAATCCAGATGTGTGGGGGTCTCGGGGTCCAGATGAGGAGTAAGAGCGCTTTCCCAGCTATGACCCTTCCCGAGTTAGTCAGAGGGTGGCAGTCGACCTAGTTCTACTGCCAAGACCAGTCGACGCCAGGGCAGTCGACTGGGCTCCCTCCCTTCTCTATGAGTCGAGTGAACAAGCCATCCTCTCTGAAAGTAGTTCCGGAGGAGAAAGCTCAGGTAAAAATGTTGATGGAGCGTGTAGTCCCATGATTCGTGACGGTGGGACTAGCATGGACCTTCTGGAGGTTTTCCTTCGGCGGCGCATCCAACCGCTCCAGTACTGGGGCCACCCGATGTGGTTGTATTCTGGTACTGAAGACACCAGTCGGGTCCACCCAGAGGAGGTCGATGATGCCACACTGGAGAGGTGGATGACTGCCATCACGGGGAACAAGGACAACCCTCGTGGAGCCAGGAGGATCCCGCCACTCGACCAATCCTATGAGGCAGACAAGGTACAACCATTTTTTCTCCGATTGTTCCGTCCGTTCTGTTTCATCGTAGATCAGACGATTGACTTTTGTCTTGCTTGTTGTTTTTCAGGAAACCACCGAGTTGTACTCGATGCCCAACGGGGCGCAAGGACAGGCCGAAGAGGAGGAAGGAAGCGGAGGCAAAAGCCAAGAGGCGTGGGAGTCGGACGCCGATGAGGGTGATGAAGATGCAGGCTCTGATGAGGAGGAAGAGGAGGAGGAAGTTGCGCCTCCTCGTTCCAAAAGGAGGTCCAAGCTCGCCCACGACCCTGTGGCTGATCGTGGCAAGGGAGTCGTGCTTGCTGGGCAGTCGATGAAATGCCCTCGAACAACTTCACCAGCGCCGACTGAGAAGGCGTCGAAGCAAACCCGAGTGGCCCCGACAAAACTGGCGAAGGCCCTACCGAAGATGAGGATGGAAATTCCGACTGTTTCCGGGTAACGGCATAACTCATGTTTTTTATTCTTGGTCGACTCAATCGCTGAGCGACTAATATTTGAAATCGCAGTGCTGCTACTTCTGAGACTTCAACCAGGCATGAGGATCAAGAAATGGAAGATGCTGCTACTTCTCATCCTAGTATGATCTGCCCGGTTTTGCTTTTGGTCGATTGAATCTTTATTTTTGACTTTGAACTTCTTCTGCAGCTCCACCTAGCGTTGTCATCAATCTCCCTGATGATGACGATGAAGCGCCACTGAGGCAGAGGAGGAGCAGGAAGGCGACTGTTGGCAAGGCAGTTCAGGTTGTGTCAGCACCTGGACCACAGATTCTAGAGGGGAGCAACGTTGCTCGGGCTACCATGTCCTTTGTGGAGCTGTTGACGGTTGCCCGCCCTTCGTCGTCGAGTGCTGACCCGCCTTCTCTCTTCTCCACCTACCACGTCCCGGAGGACCAAGCAAGCACTGCCAAGGAAGCCATACGCCAGGCCGGGATTATGATGGAGCAGGTGAAGGCGATCCGAACCGCCAGCCAAGCAGCTTATGACGCGAGCTCAGCCCTCCAGAGCAATGTCCAGGTTAGTTAAACATCGACTAGAAATCTTGATGTTAGTCATGCACCCAGTGGGTGTGTCAATTCTACGGTGGACTGCTGGTAGTCGACTGTAGTCTTTGTGTCTTGAGATTTCTCACTTTACTTGTTTGACTCGAGCGTGGTCGAGTGGAACAATAGAACTGGTGGGGGCACGCTGAGTGCACCCACTGGGTGTAGTCCCCGAGACCGTGGTCGATTGCTGGCAATCGGCTATGGTCTGAATTTTTTTTATTTTTTTTACTGCTGATAGTTAACTGCTTCCGGTCGACTGATCGACTCTGAGTCTAGCTGATAGAACTAGTGAGGGCACGCTGAGTGCACCCACTGGGTGTAGTCCCCGAGACTACAGTTGAATGTTTAGATTCAGCTGTAGTCTTAGAAATACTATGATTTTTCTTTGTCACTCGGAAGTGATCTGTCGTTGATGTCTGTCGACTGAACTTTCACAGAAATCTTGTGACCTTGTTTCTCGTTATACCGAATTGGAGAACAAGCATATCCAACTTGAACTTGACCAGAAGCTTGTCCAAGAGAACTTTATGAAGTCGAAGGAGGAGGCAAAAGGTATGTTTGGTTAGAATCTTGACGACTGTCCTTGCTTCTTGCCTGTCTCCAAGTCTGATCTTATTGTGGTTTTTGCAGAGAAACTAAAGGATGCCCTGAAGAAGAAGGACCTTGACCTCGCCGAGGCGCAGAAAGCGGCTTCGGACAAGACAAAACTTGCAGAAGAGAAGTTGGCTTCTGTCAACAAACTTGAAGAGGAAAATACTAATCTGAAAGCTGCTCTCGACGTGGCCAACCAAGAAGTCACTCGACTGAAGAATGCCAATATGGTCCTGAGTGACAAAGCTGGCGAACTGGCAAGAAAGAAGAATGACTTGGAGGTTTATCTGGGAGGACTCGCCAAGAAGCTATTCCTCATGCTCGAAGGTAACCTCTTATCTCCGATTGGTAATTACTCACTTGCTGTAGGGGCATTAGCTTATCCTTGAATCGTGTCCGCAGAATTCTGCCAAAACTTTGAAGAGGAGACTAGTCGAGTGGAGACTGGCTTGGATCCCATCAATTCTCCGGTGACGGATGAAACCGCTATGAACGTGCTCCACCTCGAGTCTCGTGTTGCTGCAGTGGTCGACTACCTTGAAAGACTGAAGGCCGCAACGTCGCGCATCGACACATCGCTCTAGCCAGAAGAAACACTTCAGAACGACCTTGAGTCGCTGATGACTCGACTGAACGAAGTTCCGAGTCGAGTGCAAGAATGGAAGAAGTCTTCTGCCAGGTGCGGTGCTGACGTCGCTCTGTCCTTGGTCCGCGTCCACTGCAAGGAAGCGAGAGAAGACAAGCTGGTGTCTCTCAAGGTGGCCAACACTAGGAAGCATGACTTCCATTCTTTCATGGAGACCTTCATCGCGGCTGCCACTCGGATCGCAGATGGGATCGACCTGGACGAGTTCGTTGCGCCTTCCAGCCCTCCGCAGGAGGGGTAAAAAACTTCTATGCTCGATGATTTGAATTTGCCTCGGAATGCCTAGTGATTTTGTAACTGCCAAACTTTAACAGGCTTGATGCCTGAGCACTTCTGGGTCCGTGGGACGTTATCCGAACTTGATTTGCCGTTGAAATACGTTTGCTTCTTTCGGAAAACCATCTTCTTTGGGTTGGAATATATACTAGCATCTGTAATGCTCTTTTGCAGGTAGGAGTGAAGCACAAATTGCCGTCGACCTGTGCTCATCATGTCTGGGCGAGTGCTTGATTGCGACCAGGCCTCCGAGTGAGAAACTTGTTCTTCACTCAGAAGGATTTTAGAAACTTAGGCGAGCACTGGGCTGCAGCTAAGCCCCAAGTGGGAGGTTTGCTCCCCACTCGGTAGGATTTTAGAAACTTAGGTGAGCACTTGGCCGCAGCTAAGCCCTCGAGTGGGAGGTTTGCTCTCTACTCGGTAGGATTTTTAGAAACTTAGGCGAGCACTGGGCTGCAACTAAGCCCCCGAGTGGGAGGTTTGCTCTCCACTCGGTAGGATTTTAGAAACTTAGGCGAGCACTGGGCTGCAGCTAAGCCCCCGAGTGGGAGGTTTGCTCTCCACTCGGTAGGATTTTAGAAACTTAGGCGAGCACTAGGCTGCAGATAAGCCCCCCGAGTGGGAGGTTTGCTCTCCACTCGGTAGGATTTTCGTGGCACGGCTTTGGGGGAGAAGGTAGCAGTCGACCTACGCTTCGTCCTCCTTGCGGGACGCACGTTGTGTTTCTGATGTAGCTCGGAAGGAGGAAGCAGGGGTCGACCTGCGCCTCGTCCTCCTTGCGAAGCGTACGATGTCTTTTATTCTTAGGCGAACACAAGGTTGCAGCTAAGCCTCCGAGTGGAAGACTGGCTTATCACTCGGTAGGACTTTCAAAATCTTAGGTGAGCACTGGGCTGTAGCTAAGCCTCCGAGTGGAAGGCTGGCTTACCACTCGGTAGGATTTTAGAAAACTTAGGCGAGCACTGGGCTGCAGCTAAGCCCCCGAGTGGAAGGCTGGCTTACCACTCAGTAGGATTTTAGAAAACTTAGGCGAGCACTAGGCTGCAGCTAAGCCTCCGAATGGAAGGATGGCTTACCACTCGGTAGGATTTTGTTTACTTAGGCGAGTACTTGGACTGCAGCTAAGCCTCCGAGTGGGAGGCTGGCTCACCACTCGGTAGGATTTTGTTTTAACTTAGGCGAAACGGATTCGCAACTAAGCCTCCGAGTGGAAGGCTGGCTTACCACTCGGTAGGATTTTTTACAAGCTTAGGCGAACTGGGTTCGCAGCTAAGCCACCCACTGGGGGACAGATTTATGAGAGCAAAAGCAATAACAATTACTAAGAAAATTATGAAACTCTTGTCTTTGATGAATACACTACAGGAGTACTTTTATTACAACTCATCCGAGTGAAAAATTTAAGTATAAAAAGGGCGGAGTAAGTCCGCGTTCCATGCTCTGGGCTCGTCAATCTGGTGCTCGACATTGTAAAGGCGGTATGCCCCATTATGGAGAACCTTGGTGACGATGAAGGGACCTTCCCAAGTAGGAGCAAGCTTCTGTGGTTTCTGTTGATCCACTCGGAGAACTAAATCTCCCTCCTGGAAAGCTCGACTCTTCACATTTCTGGCATGGAAGCGACGCAAGTCCTGCTAATAAATGGTTGATCGGATCAAGGCCATCTCTCTTTCTTCTTCTAGAAGGTCGACCGCGTCCTGTCGGGCTTGCTCTGCTTCAGCTTCGGTGTAGAGTTCGACTCGGGGTGCATTGTGAAGCAGGTCACTCGGCAAGACTGCTTCAGCTCCGTAAACCAAGAAGAACGGAGTCCTCCCAGTCGACCGGTTTGGCGTGGTCCTTAATTCCCAAAGCACAGACAGAAGTTCGTCGACCCATGCGCCAGCTGCGTGCTTGAGGTCGCGCATCAGTCAGGGTTTCAACCCTTTGAGAATTAAGCCATTTTCTCATTCTGCTTGCCCATTCGACTGAGGGTGGGCGACTGAAGCATAATCGACTCGTGTACCTTGAGATGCGCAGAAGGCTTTGAATTCTTCGGAGTCGAAGTTTGACCCATTGTCTGTGATGATACTGTGGGGAACTCCATATCCGAATACCAACTTCCTGATGAAGCTGACAGCGGTGCCGGCATCTAGATTCTTGATGGGTATAGCCTCAATCCACTTAGTGAACTTGTCGACTGCTACCAATGCATGGGTGTAGCCGTTTCTGCCTGTCCTCAGTGGTCCAACCATATCCAACCCCCATACAGCAAAAGGCCAGACGAGTGGAATGGTCTTCAAGGCTGAGGCGGGTTTGTGTGACATATTGGAGTAGAATTGACATCCTTCACAGTTGTCGACTATCTCTTTCGCCATCTCATTTGCTCTGGGCCAGTAAAAACCCGCTCGGTATGCTTTAGCCACGATGGTCCGAGAGGACGCATGATGGCCACAGGTCCCCGAGTGGATGTCGTTGAGAATCATTCGACCTTCTTCTGGGGTTATGCATTTCTGGCTGACTCCAGTCGCACTTTCTCTGTACAACTGTCCCCTCATGACGGTGAAGGCTTTGGATCGGCGGGCGATCTCTCGAGCCTCTTCTTCATTCTCGGGGAGCTCTTTCCTCAGAATATAGGCGATATAGGGTATTGTCCAGTCGGGAGTGATGACCAGAACTTCCATGATTAAGTCGACCACAGCTGGGACCTCGACTTCAGTCTGATCTGTGGCACTTTTTGGCTGCGGGGCTTCCTCAGTGAAAGGATCTTCTTGAACCGAACGCATGTGAACATGCTCCAAAAACACGCCACTCAGAATGGCTTCCCTCTTGGAACCTATCTTGGCCAAGTCATCGGCTATTTTCAATCAGGGAACATGATGGAGCTCTAATCCCTCAAATTTCTTCTCCAGCTTTCTGACTGTATTGCAGTATCCAGTCATGGCTGAGCTTCTGACGTCCCACTCCTTCATCACTTGGTTGACCACTAAATCCGAGTCACCGTAGACCATGAGGCAACGGACGTCGAGTGAATTGGCCATACGCAACCCGTACAAGAGTGCTTCGTATTCTGCTTCATTGTTGGAGGAATCAAAGTGAATCTGGAGTACATATCTGAGCTTATCTCCTCGGGGGGAAACCAAGACCACTCCGGCACCGGAACCATTCAACATTTTGGAGCCATCGAAGAACATAGTCCAGTGCTCCGAGTGAACTTGGGTCGGTAACTGCTGTTCAGTCCACTCGGCGAGGAAATCTACTATTGCTTGGGACTTGATAGCTTTCTTTGCCTCAAAGCTGATATCTAGGGGAAGAAGTTCAATCGCCCATTTTGCCACTCGACCGGTTGCGTCTCTGTTTTGCAGAATCTCTGATAAGGGGGCGTCGGTGATGACTGTGATAATATGGTCAGAGAAGTAGTGAGAAACTTTCTTCGTGGTCATATAAATCCCATATACATGCTTCTGATAATGAGGGTATCATTGCTTGGATGGGGTCAGGACTTCGGAAATGTAATATACTGGGCACTGAACTTTGAAGGCTTTCCCTTCTTCTTCCCGCTCGACCGTAAGTACAGTACTGACGACTTGTCCTGTGGCGGCAATGTAAAGCAGCAAAGGCTCTTTGCTGATTGGGGCAGCAAGCACCGGCTGGGTGGAAAGCAGGGTTTTTAACTCTGCAAACGCTGCATCAGCTTCTGGAGTCCACTCGAACTTGTCTGACTTCTTCATCTGTCGGTAAAGAGGCAATGCCTTTTCACCGAGGCGAGAGATGAATCGACTTAACGCTGCCAAGCATCCAGTAAGTTTCTGGACATCGTGCACATGTACGGGGCGTTTCATTCAGAGTATAGTGCCAATTTTTTCTGGGTTGGAGTCGATTCCTCGTTCAGAAACGAGAAAACCAAGTAACTTTCCGCCAGGAACTCCGAATGTGCACTTCGATGGATTAAACTTGATATCATACCTCCCGAGGTTGCCAAATGTTTCAGCGAGGTCGGTCAGCAGGTCGGAACCTTTTCGTGACTTGACCACTATGTCATCCATGTACGCTTCCACATTCCGACTGATTTGAGTGAGCAAACACTTCTGAATCATCCTCATGAACGTGGCTCCGGCATTCTTGAGGTTGAATGGCATGGTGACATAACAGAAGCACCCGAATGGGGTGATGAAAGCCGTTTTGATCTCATCGGGCCCAAACAGACGGATCTGATGGTACCCGGAATAAGCGTCCAAGAAAGACAGTCGCTCACATCCCGCAGTCGAGTCGACTATTTGGTCGATGCGGGGAAGAGGAAAATGATCTTTCGGGCAGGCCCGATTGATATGCTTAAAATTGATGCACATGCGAAGCGAATTGTCCATTTTGGGGACCATGACGACATTGGCGAGCAACTCGGAGTGGTAAATCTCTCGGATCAACTCTGCTGCTAGGAGCCGAGCCACTTCTTTGCCAATGGCCTTCCTTTTCTGGACGACGGACCGTCGCAGATGTTCCTTCACAGGTTTTGCCTTTGAATCGACTCGTAGACGATGCTCAGCCAGTCCCCTGGGTACACCCGGCATGTTAGAAGGTTTCCATGCAAAGATGTCCCAGTTCTCACGGAGGAACTAGATGAGCGCTTCTTCCTATTTGGGGTTGAGTGTTGTGGAGATATGAGTCGGGGCAGCGTTAGGGTCAGTCGGGTGGATGTGAACTGGTTTTGTCTCACCGGATGACTGGAACGCTGATTCTGTAGCACGCTTTTTGACTCGCAAAAAATCACTCGGATCTGCATTCCTTTGGTGTTCCTGCCACTCTTCTGCCACCATCTGAGCATCGGCGATCTTTGAGCCTTTCTGGAAGCACTCTTCTGCCTTCTTGCGATTACCAGTGACAGTGATCACGCCTTTAGGGCCAGGCATCTTTAGTTTGAGGTACACGTAACATGGTCGAGCCATAAAACGTGCATAAGCTGGCCTGCCCAAAATTGCGTGATAGGCACTCTGGAAATCCACAACCTCAAATGTCAGCTTCTCTTTGCGGAAATTCTTTGAATCACCAAAAACTACGTCAAGAGCAATCTGGCCGAGTGATGCGGCCTTCTTGTCAGGGATGACTCCATAAAAAATCATGTTGCTTGTACTCATCCTGGACATCGGAATGCCCATCCCTTTCAGCGTCTCAGCATACAGTATATTCAAACTACGGTCGCCGTCCATCAACACTTTGGTCAATCGAGTGCCTTCAACGGCGGGGTCGACCACCAGCGCTTGCCTCCCAGGGGTGGCTATGTGCGTGGGGTGGTCAGATTGGTCGAATATAATGGCAGTCTGAGACCACTTCAGGTAATTGGGTGTTGACGGAGCAGCCATATTCACCTCTCGGTTTATACCTTTCAGTCGGTTTTTGCTCTCAACATCGGCAAAAATCATCAAGGTGGAATTGACCTACGGATATTCCTCGTCACTATCCCCCTTGTCCTCGACCTTGTCTGACTCTTTTTCTTTGTCCTTTGGCTGCTTCCCTTGGAACTGCTATATCAGGAGTCGACACTGTCGAGTGGTATGCTTCGGGTAGATGAAATTACCCTCTTCGTCTTTCTTGGTGTGGATGTGACATGGTAAATCCAACACATCATTTCCTTCTTTATCTTTTACTTTCTTGGGGTTCCAAGGCCCCTTGGGTTTCCCTTTGAACTTTCCTTGGTTCAGGGCCAAGGCTTCTCCAGGAGCGGCTGGCTCGGCTTTACGCTTTTGCTTCCGACTGGAATTTCCGCCTCCGGTGTCCTGGGCGACTGACTTGTGCTTGCCGCTCCGGAGCCAATCCTCTTCCTCACCATTGGCATATTTGGTGGCAATTTCCATCATTCGACTCAGAGACATGTCCCCGGTTCGACCGAATTTCAGGCTTAGCTCTCTATACTTTACGCCCTCCTTGAAGGCGCAAACTGCCTGGTGATCAGATACATTTTCTACTATGTGATGCAGTGTGATCCATCTCTGGATGTAATCCCTCAGAGTCTCATTCGACTTCTGTACACAAGATTGCAGCTCTGTCAGTCCCGCCGGCCGCTTGCACGTTCCTTTGAACGTCCCGACAAACACTCGGGAGAGGTCCTCCCATGTGTAGATGCTGCTGGGTGTCAACTGATTCAGCCATGCCCTGGCTGACCCTTCCAACATGAGAGGCAGATGCTTCATGGCCACCTCGTCATTTCCGCCGCCGATCTAAACAGCCACTCGGTAGTCCTCAAGCCAAGTATCGGGCTTGGACTCACCGTTGAACTTGCTGACTCCAGTCGCCAACCTGAAGTTGGGAGGAATCACCGCGGATCTGATGGCTCTGCTGAAACACTCTGGTCCGGAGACGTGCACTCGGCTGCTGGTGGGTACATCTCTGTCATTACCCTCTCTGTGGGCTCTGTTCCGGTCGACCAGACCTTGAACGATGATGGATCTCGCATCAAAGCCTGGTTCCCTGGAGTCGACTGGAATTCTTCGCCCGCCACTGTACTGGCGTCTGTCATCCTGCTGTCGAGGCATATATGATCCCCCCCTCCGGGGAGGAGTGGGCACTCGACGTCGATCGTTGCGATCGACTCGGCGATCATCCTGCTCATAGTTCATGTACTGATCGTGTCGGTCACCATGCCCTTCACGCCTCGGGGGCGATCTGGGCTATGAGCTGACTGGACAGTATTCGCCGCCATAGACCTGCTATGAACCATGTTCCGCGAGTGCGACACAGCCGAATTCTGATCTCCAGCTGCCCGGAGAAAATCCCTGATCTGCATCAAGCCTCTGCCAGCCTCTGACTGGGAAGGCTGAATCGACTCTGCTATACGTGTTGCAGCTGCCAAATTCTGGATTGGAGTGCGGTATACCTGAGTCGGAGGTTTAAAGAGTTGGCGTCGACTGGAGTCTAGAATACGTTACCGCGCGCGCTCGTCGAGTGCCCGCTGAAGGTTCTCCAGTAGAGTGCGCTCAGCCAGGTTGGCCAAGCGCGCGTCCTCTAAGGCGCGAGCCTCAGGGGTTTCTCCAACGATCGGAGTATGAAGCGCATCCATGTTCCAGCGACGAAGCTCTTCCCTCTGCTGCGAGTCGAGGGGCTCGGGGCGGTACTCCTCATGGTCGTGCGACGGGTCGCCTCCGTCGTTGCCTCCCTCGGTGCCAGGAAAGCCGGGGGGAACATGCGGTCCATTGACCATCAGGACCTCGGCCGCCGGATCACTGCTGTCGCATTCGGATGCAGTCTCTGTGGAGCCAGTCGACAGGTCGAACAGGCCGTAGAGAGATTCGTCGGGCTCGATTGCCGCGACTTGGGCAGTGGTCGACTGGCGAGCCACTGCGTGCCTCACCCACCGCTGAAGCCTCGACCGACCGGAGCGCTTACGCCGGCGGGAAGCTGGGAGGGAGGATGACACGAAAACCGGCCGATACTGAGTCGACGGCTGCCGCAGAAGGACGCCGCGGACGCATGCTCGAAAGTGCGTAGCTCCGCGGACCGGGAGCGCATCCACGTCGAGCGGAGCCTCCTGCAGCCAGGCAGAGTCGTCGACGACGAAAGTGAGCGTGCCGAGACGGATCTCGCGGCCCTCAACCAAAACTCCACCTGAAACCATGATGATGGGAATTGAAAAGATTGCAACTTCTCCAACAAGTCGCTAAGACACCTGCCCCACGGTGGGCGCCAACTGTCGTGGTTCTAAGTCTGACAGTAGAATGGGGGGTAGGTATGGAGAGGCAAGATCCTAGTTATGGAGCAGTTGTGCACACAAGTGTTTTACGAGTTCAGGCCCTTCTCAGAGGAAGTAACAGCCCTATGTCTCGGAGCCCGGAGGCGGTCGACTGGATTATATGTGTGAGAGTTACAGGGGTGCGAACCCTTCTACCAGTGGAGGGGGGTGGCTTATATAGAGGACGCCAAGACCCCAGCCAGCCCACGTAGCAGAGGGTTAAAGTACATTAAGGTCTGGCGTTACTGGTAACGCCCTACATAAAGTGTCATCATGACCATGAAGACTACTTAATTACAGACCGTTTGGATACAGAGTAGATCCTGAACTACTGGTGGTCGAGGGAGTCTTCATGGTCGAGTGTCTTCAGATTCGTCGAGTGTCTTCTAGTCCGTCAAGTGGAGTTCCTCTTGGTCGACTGGAAGACGGCTTCTTCTAAGAGATGTCCTTGGGGAGGGTACCTTGGTTAGGTTCATGACCCTACCCTAGGTACATGACTTCATCAGGGGGGGCATAGCTCCGCCATTGCTCGTAAGATAACATCATTGTACGCATCGTAATGCAAAATCCATCATATAGATTTCTGAGAGTTCATGCGAAAATAAAGAATAAATTAAACATGTGTGTATATGGCTGGCTCCCTTGACATTTGAAAGATCATGATAGTAATCACCATATATAACAATTCACCCTAATCTCTAGAACATTGCCAAATAGAAAAAAATAACAACAAGATCTTACAAGCACCAACCGAAACATGTAACCGTATTTCCTCTTTGGATTCATATTTCTCGAAACATAAACTTTAGTGTGGTATTTCTTGAAAAAACCCTATTTTTTTATGGAGGGTGCATTTTACAACCCCGAACAAATGGCCGAGTTTAAGTTACAAATTCATACTCCAGAATTAGTTATTATGAAACACGCACATTAGAAGAAGAAAAAAATAGCTCAATTTGAGAGGAAAAAAAAACCCCAGTGTTGACAGATAGCTGGAGGTTGCCTCCTAACATGTTATAGAGTTAAGGGGTTGTAAATTAAACTTGGCCATCCATTTAGGGGTGTAAAGTGCACTTCTCTTTCTCTCTCTTTTCTTATTCTCTTGGAAGAACGCCACTAGTTAAAGCGTGGTATTAGTATTATTACTAGTCTGTCACACTAGTAGCAAAAGGAATAATGTAAAGAGATGTGCATAGCTAACTAGTGATTTCTACAGAATCGACAGCGGGGTGCATTTATCCACGACTTTGGCTGCAAAGTGAAGATCGTGACATCTGCTTTGTACTCCTATTAGATAAAAGAGCCGTAATCTTGTGGGTATGGACACAATGGTTTTTCTAGCACCACAAATCCATAATCCCAAGTTTTTTTTTTTTGATCTGGGCCATAACCCCTTTTCATTAAAACCATAACGGAAATACAAAGTTCATCCAACACAGATCCAACATAATGGCTACAGCATGAGGAAACTAGAAAGGGGTAAGACGAGATCAAAGCACCACTAGGAAACCCACTATGAGCACTCGTCATCGAGCAGCTCATCGTGGGGCGAAAATCCAGTGACACCTAGCATCACGCAAACCTCTAAATCTAACCAAATCAAAGCAAACTCTAGCAGGAACCACAACAGTTCAACACCACCATGCCCGTAGGCTAACACACCGGAAGAGCAAAACATCAACTCGCGCAGGAGCAAGATAAAACCAAACTAGGCAGACACATCGTTGGAGCTTCGTAGATTGTGGAGTAGCATCAGTTCGTCGTTGACGGAGGCGCACAAATCCTCATCATCGTCGATGCATTCGACATTAGCATCTTGGCTCCACGCTCCATGGACTCCCGTTCCTCGCCGGCCATCAAACCTGCCCAGTATGTCAAAAAGCCACAAGCGGCATACACCACATTAAAAAGACTTTTTAGAGATTTGTGCAATCCCAAGTATATATAACCGTGCACACAAAGAAATGCCTTTCTTGGTTTACTACGGTTGGGCATGAAAAAAGCTCAGCACACTTTCGATCATGCACCACATAGTGCGTTTACATTGGTTGATCTTTCAATCTTTAACGGTTCTAAAAGAAAAGAAGAAAGGCGATGGCACATATACACGAGGGGAATGCACGAGCTGCATCATAGAGTGCCTCCCGATTTAAGCTCGCAACATCTTTCTTTGCTAAAATAAAACAAAGTTAGGAAGATTTAGAAATGGGAGACAGCGTTTTTAATATGCTGCTGCTCTGTTATCCATCTCTGTTTCAAATCCTAAATCAAACTTTTAGTTGCGTTGCGTTAATTTGATACATATGGCTCAATAATTTCTCCGGTAACCAGCTCATATATATCTCCAGGATTTGGCCATGCATACGGCTGGGTACCATTGTAGACACGTGCAAGTGTTGGATGAGAAACCACAAGAAAGGTGGGAAAAATAGAAGAAAGCTTCTTTATCATTTAATTTTAAATTCTTGCATGGTCCAAAAGGCATTTGTTGCAGAAAGCAACAATTTACAGATGGGCAGGCAAATTAAACAATGTTGTTTACAGATGAGTACTTAGAGCTTTTGCTGCCAACATTTCCATTGCTCCTCCTGACTTTAGAGCACTTGTCGCAGCTCAGTCTTTGACTCTGCATGAGACAATTTAATAAATTTCTGAGGCAAAAATAAAGGAAAGACACGTCAGAAAGCATATCAAGGAGCCGTGTGATTGTGGAAGCAAAAGCACTCGAGGAGTTCAATCGGGGCTGAGTAGCCAAGCTGTCCATGATGGAGCAAGCAGCAAGCCACGCTCTCCAGCCTTTGTGCCGCCTGCTTTGCGTTTGGATCTTGGAGGCGACGGTACTGGACAAGTGAAGTGAAGGAAGTGGAATGGCTGGCTCATTGAGCAAGCGACACAAACCTTGGGGCCAAGCTACCTTTCCCGTTGCGATTACCTAATCATTTGCCAGTGTCTTGGCTCGATCGCGTCGCTTTATCCAAGGAGTTCTTTCTATCCTGTGCTGGCCACGTAGATGTAGCTTGGACCTCAGACTTTGGAGCTGCCCCGAAATTTCAGCTTGGACTCACTCAACGTGCTGCTTCCTGTGTAAAATACCAGTGAAATTGCTCCGTTGTCCGTTCACTACATGATTTTGGTCCCGTTATACTTCGCGTGCGAGCGCAAGCATGCAGCCAGTTTCCCTGAACTATACAAAAAGCTGTGGGTTCAGGTGCACTATTTTTTTCTATTTTTTTTTAAATTTTTTGCACAAATGTGAATATAGCTAAGCGTGCAATCAAAAAAAGTTGTGGGGTTAGCTGACCCCAATAGGCTGTAGCTTACATGTAGAACCACCGCTGAATCAATGTTCATGGAGGGACCAAGAAGTTCATCGAGGGAATGAGAGTCTAGGTGTCGGCGGTGGCAAGGCGATAGCGTTATCGACGGCATGGAATAAGTTCTCCCGGCATGTCCTCGTTATGATGATGATAATTAACGTTGATGGAGGTTGTATAGGACTTCGGTCAGGGCTAGATATTGGGTCCCCTATTTTTTACATTTCGTCCGGCTGACCTTGGAAGGCGTCGCTCGACGGACTGGACAACGACGGTTAGTGTTTCGGTGTTCTGACTTCTCCGTACGGTGATGCACAGGCAACTTCGGCTTTGTCGGGAAACTAGTGAGGTACTACCTCCGTCCGGGTTTTATTGATTTCTTTCGCATTTTGTGCCCAGCTTTAACCGTAGATTGACTATGAAATTGTAAGTTGTATGTCACAAAACTTATATTGTTGTATTCATATTTAAAAGAGGTTTCCAATGATACTATTTTTAGGCTATATAGCTTATATTTAATAATTAAATCAAATGTCAAAGTTTGACCCAAACTACAAGGAGACCTAATCTCTACTCCTAATAGAGCAGTTGGTGAATAGTTCACCGGTTATTTTTCGCTGGGTTTTTTTTGTCTCACCACTTTCGTTGGTTTTATTTCGTCTCCCTCCCACTTGCCTTTTCGCTTCACCACCCACATAAACCCATCAGATTAGTTACCATATATTCGTGCTTGATCTCGCAGGTGCCGATTCAATTTAATCATGTAAATATTTGATAATTAAGAATTCAAAAATAATACCATATACAGAAGATCACCTTCCAAACAAATCACCTCCCTCTCCGATTTATTTCTCCCACCGATCTCCTTCCATACTAATAAAGTGCGCATTATATTCCTAACGAAGAGAGAAAATAAAAAAAGAACCCCCCACCCGCACGACCCCACCCATGCCTCCAGTGCGCCGCCACCCGCCACCACGTTGCTGCGCGCCACCCCCACCTCCGGTGCGCCGCCTCTAGTGCCCTGCCACCCACCGCCACGCTGCTGCGCGCCGCCGGGCGCGGCGACA
Source organism: Triticum aestivum (assembly GCF_018294505.1). NCBI lineage: Eukaryota > Viridiplantae > Streptophyta > Magnoliopsida > Poales > Poaceae > Triticum > Triticum aestivum. Next base: position 364,458,453 of record NC_057807.1, read on the forward strand.
GCGATCTCCGGCCAGATCCGGCTGAGGAGGCGATTAGGAGTCGGATCCTGTTCCGAGGACGGTGTGGAGATGATCTAGGAGGCGCGGGAGGAGGTCCAGCGGCGGGGCTTGAACTCCAAGTTCTTGGCGGCGGCGTTCCTCGCCGGTTCCGAGCGAGCGAGCTCCGACAGATTCTGCGTCTTGCGGCGATGGTCGTGTTATCTCTGCAGCGGCAGTGGCGAGTCGGCGACACACAACTGGCGCCGCGCTCCGTAGGTCAGATTCTCTCATCCCTCACCCTGGGATACCCTGATCTCTCTCTCTCTGTGTGTGTGTGTGCAAGGGATCTTAATTAATTATTTGCTTGGAGTTTAGGATCCAAGTACGCCCCTCTTTGTGGTGTTCACTGATTTCTTGGAGCAACAACGTATTGTTGGAGTTGCCGAAGCATTAGGTCGAAGGAAAGATGACGATGAAGGACACACAGAGCAGTGTGAGCGGTGATGGCAGCAAGGTTACCGGCAGGTATGCATGCATTAACTGACTGTACAGTGTTCCTGTGTGATGCTACTGGTTTTAACATTTGTACTGTGATGCCACTGGCAGTTTAAATAAATATGTTATCATTTGGGATGTGAGTTGTCACAACTTGCTGTGCTCTGGTGTTCGGCTCAAAATTGCTTTTGGGAATGATTCCTCTGAATAGACTACTTATGCTTGACATTTTACTTTTGTTATTTCTATTTGTAACTCAATTTTGGTATCCTGTCAAATTAAGAATACTTTTTCTGGATATGGTAGTTGAGAATAGTTATGGTATATGGCGGAGTTAGCCCATCCTCACCAATGACTCTTCCTCAGGGATTTGCTGAACTAGAGTTAGTAATGGGGGTATTGCAGACTGTTTTGAATTATGGGGCTATTGCAGACTTTAGAAATTGTATTAAATTTTCGTGCAATTGGAAAAGGTGTATACAACTTGAATTTATTAGGTAGTATAGGAGAGATATGAAATTTTAAAAGTGTCAGTCAGATTTGTGTGTTGTTTTGGGTAGTATTCAGTTTTGTTCCATCTTAGAGGCCAATAATGCACATGTTATATTATCTACATTATTCAGTTTATACGGCTTCCCATATTCCAATGGTTGTATTTTGCTAAATTGCGCATCTACTTACTGGAATTCTCACAAATAGAAGTGCAGTCAGAAGGTAAAAGGATGGTATGGTATGTCTCCATTCACATGGTACTGAACTGTTAGTGATGCTTTGTGTTATTCTGCAGATTTGAATTTAGTTTCTATGGTTTTTTTTTTCTGTTCATAGACGAGAGTATAGTCTGAAGGGAAAAAATGATATGCTCTCAAGTCTCAAGGGTGTGCAAGAACAGTGAGATTTATATTACTGAACATATTGTTAACAATTTGTTATTTTGCATACTTGCTCTCAGTTTTTATTTTTGGCAGGTGATTCTTCATGATATTTTTTCTTAGAGGAACATTTTTGGTAAGCGTATTGTAATATTGACTCCCACCTTTTTATTTACATGTAAAGATAACCAATTGGAAATTTTAAATTTTAAATGTACATTTCACTTATTTTGTGAAATAACATCATGTCGTTCAGATAATTTGATTTCCCTCTATGATATTCTCTGCCTTTAGTATATCTTAGGACAAATTTGTCAGAAGTTCTATGCTTCATAACCAAAACATAATCTCCTTTTTGTTATTTGATTTGCATCATGATGTGTGCCCATATGTTCCCCTGTCGCTTAAAAGAAATTAATGCCCGATGCAACGCACGTGCATATACCTATCATGACAAATAAACCTCATCATGAAAGCATTTATGTACCTATTTAATTTGCGATGGCAGGGTGGCGCCGGGAACGGGGATCGGTGGTGCTGGTGTCGGTGTTGCAGTACAAGGCATGATGCGGGACAGGACGGCCATCCATGTGAGGCAGTCGGCGGCGAGGGTTTGTGGCATCAAGAGGAGCGCCCGCGACACCTCCAGATTCAAGGTGTTGGCCCGAGACCACCGAAGAGGGAGGAGATGTGGTTAGTATTTCCAGAGGGAAAAAAAGAGAAGAAGAACAAGAACGACGACCATCTCGGGTTCGGGGTACGATGGAGCCGGCAGCGAAGCGCATGGCGCTTTAAAACATGATACTGTGATAGTGGATGACGACGATACCCTCAACTGCGGCATCTGCTACCTCCCTCTCAAGCCATCAGTCTTCCAAGTGCGTACGCTTGTCATCCATGCTAGGCCGATCCATCACAAGTTTGTGTACCAATAACACCGGAACGTCATTTCTTCTCAGGTGCAGTGTGGCTTTGTTCATACCATATGTTCGCGGTGCCGCGACAAGATGATGGTTGCAAGGAGGTGCCATGTGTGTCACGTCCGGTTGACTAGCGGCTATCACTGGAACATCGCACTGGAGAGGCTAATGGAGTCCATCTAGGTGCCGTGCACCAACGCCGCCCACTGCTGCACCGCCACGCCGGCCTACTACGACCACCTCCCACCTCAAAGTGTGCCCTCACGATGTCGTGCTACTGCCCGAAGGCGGACTACGGTTTCGCTCGCTCCACGGCGACGCTCCTGGACCACTTCACCGACGCGCACGGGTGGCCGTGCACGACTGAGCTTCGGGCCTGGGTGTGCGTCGAGGTCCAGCTCTGTGACGACTTCAAAGCCTTCTCGACCCGTGCCAAAGGCCGACAGTACCTATTCCTGCTGAACGTGGCATTGAACCCGTTTGGCAGGGCGGTCTCCGTGCTCTCACTGCATCCTTGGGTGTTGTCGACGGCGCCATGTTCTTTGAATTTTGAAGCCAGACTCAGGTACTGCTGCAACATCAACCACCGTGGCGACATGTGCCTCGGCCATAACCACGAAACTACATTTAAAGTAGGGTGCACTGATCTCTCCGGTGGGTTGTCGAGCTCTGAGTACTCTTCCTGGTTATTCCTGGACAAATACGTCCATCCACATGACATCCGTACTATCATGGCCAGTTTCGACGTAGTAAGTGTTTCCAAAGAACTATCATTATGTTGTATTAACAAATCTGAGTTTCTTTCTTTTTCATATTGTGCAGGATTCAGATTTATGACGAGGACACAAGCAAATTTATAGCATCCGTTGTGATGATACAAGAGAAGTAAGCATAGATGCGTATTTTGTTCAATGTGATGATACATGGGAGAGCTCGGCCTATGCTGTCAACTGATCTGCGGCGGCGCAGAAGGAGATTTCAAAAGCAGGGCAAGCGAGAGTGACAATTCTATTGATGGTCAGAGGGAGGGCTTGGCAAGAGAGATTGAGGGAGCTCTACTACCTCGATCTTGGCATAGAACCTGATGGCATCATGCCCAGGTAAGATTCTTCTATGTTCCAACTTTGGCACTCGTTGGTCTTTTACTGTCAGAGCTTACAAAATCTTAGATGCTGCCTACAAAAGGCTGAGACACGATATTTTGATTGCAGATTGTATATTCTTCAGTAATATGCAAAGACTAAGTGAGAAACACAATGTTTTGATTGCAGTCTTGCAGACACCATCTTGTTCAGCAAGTAGATGCCTTCCTATGCATGTATATCCTGACTAGATTGTAAGCCATTATCGAAATTTACTGGTATTGAAACAGAAGGGCATATGCTCTTAATCTCCCTTTAATCTCAAAATCTACCAGTAGGTTATAACATAAATCTTAGAGATTTTAATGATATGTATTGACCTGCAAGTCTTAACTTTTAATGATATTTTTTAGTACATTGTTCACCTTTTAGTCAACTTCCTTATGGACGTATTTGATACGTCTCCAACGTATCTACTTTGCCAAACACTTTTGCCCTTGTTTTGGACTCTAACTTGCATGATTTGAATGAAACTAACTCGGACTGATGTTGTTTTCAGCAGAACTACCATGATGTTGTTTTATGTGTAGAAAAGAAAAGTTCTCGGAATGACCTGCAAATCCACACAGGGACTTTTCAGAATTAATAAGAATTTTTGGCGAAAGAATCAGGGCCAAGGGGCCCAAGGCCTGTCCACGAGACAGGGGGGCGCGCCCCCCTATCTGGTGGCCCCCCCGGACCTCCTCCAACCTCAACTCCAACTCCATATATATAGTCTCGCGGAGAAAAAAATCAGAGAGAAAGTTTCATTGCGTTTTACGATACGGAGCCGCCGCCAAGCCCTAATCTCTCTCGGGAGGGCTGATCTGGAGTCTATTCGAGGCTCCGGAGAGGGGGATTCGTCGCCGTCGTCATCATCAACCATCCACCATCACCAATTTCATGATGCTCACTGCCGTGTGTGAGTAATTCCATTGTAGGCTTGCTGGACGATGATGGGTTGGATGAGATTTCCATGTAATCAAGTTAGTTTTGTTAGGGTTTGATCCCTAGTATCCACTATGTTCCGAGATTGATGTTGCTATGACTTTGCTATGCTTAATGCTTGTCACTAGGGCCCGAGTGCCATGATTTCAGATCTGAACCTATTATGTTTTCATAAATATATGTGTGTTCTTGATCCTATCTTGCAAGTCTATAGTCACCTATTATGTGTTATGATCCGACAACCCCGAAGTGACAATAATCGGGATACTTCTCGGTGATGACCGTAGTTTGAGGAGTTCATGTATTCACCATGTGTTAATGCTTTGATCCGGTTCTCTATTAAAAGGAGGCCTTCGTATCCCTTAGTTTCCACTAGGACCCCGCTGCCACGGGAGGGTAGGACAAAAGATGTCATGCAAGTTCTTTTCCATAAGCATGTATGACTATTCACGGAATACATGCCTACATTACATTGATGAACTGGAGCTAGTTCTATATCACCTTATGTTATAACTATTGCATGAGGAATCGCATCCGACATAATTATCCATCACTGATCCATTGCCTACGAGATTTTCATATATTGTTCTTCGCTTATTTACTTTTCCGTTGCTACTGTTACAACTACTACAAAATCCCAAAAACATTTATCTTTACTATTGCTATTGTTACCATTACTATCATACCACTTTTGTTACTAAATACTTTGCTGCAGATACTAAGTTATCCAGGTGTGGTTGAATTGACAACTCAACTGCTAATACTCAAGAATATTCTTTGGCTCCCCTTGTGTCGAATCAATAAATTTGGTTAAATACTCTACCCTCGAAAGTTGTTGCGATCCCCTATACTTGTGGGTTATCAAGACTAATTTCTGGCGCCGTTGCCGGGGAGCATAGCTCTATTCTCTGAGTCACTTGGGATTTATATCTGTTGATCACTATGAAGAACTTGAAAGACGCTAAGACCAAGATTTTGCCCTCAACTACGAGGGGAGGTAAGGAACTGCCATCTAGCTCTGCACTAGATTCTCCTTCCGTTATTAGTAAGCTTGCGACACCTAAACCTGCTACTACTATGAATTCTGATATGTCGCATGTTATCGATGATACTACTTCTTCTTTGCATGATACTTATGATGAAACTACTTCTGTGCGTGATACTACTTTTCCATTAGGTGGATTTTTAGATGAACAACTTGCTAGAGTTAGGGGGAATGAAAATATTGAAGATGCTATTGATGATAGTGATGATGAACGTTCCCCCAATGATTATGTTTTACCTATTGTTCCTAAGGGTTATGTTATGAACAAAGAAGCTGCTGAAGCTATTCTTGCTTGCAATGATAGATCTGATCTTAAGAAATTATTAGCTAAATGGAAGCAGCAGTCTCTTAATGCTAGAATGAAACCCGATCCTACTTTTGCCACTTCACCTATCTGTGTTACTGATAAGGATTATGAATTCTCTGCTGATCCTGATATTATTACTTTAGTTGAATCTGATCCTTTTTATGGCCTTGAATCTGAAACTGTGGTGGCACATCTTACCAAGTTGAATGACGTAGCCACCCTATTTACTCATGATGAGAAGTCTCGCTATTTATATATCCTTAAGATATTTCCGTTCTCATTAAAGGGTGATGCTAAGACTTGGTATAATTCTCTTGCTCCTGGTTGTGTGCGTAGTCCCCAGGATATGATTTATTACTTCTCTGCTAAATATTTCCCTGCTCATAAGAAACAAGCTGCCTTGCGGAAAATATATAATTTTGTGCAAACCAAAGAAGAGAGTCTCCCACAAGCTTGGGGGAGGATTCTCCGGTTGCTTTATGCTTTGCCTGATCATCATCTTAAGAAAAATGAAATACTTGATATCTTTTATAATGGACTAACCGATGCTCCCAAGGACCACTTGGATAGTTGTGTTGGTTGTGTTTTCAGGGAAAGAACAGTTGACAAAGCTGAAATATTATTGAATAATATGTTGACTAATGAAAATAATTGGACTCTTCCCGAGCCAGTTCCTGAAGTAATTCCTGAACCAATTGAGCCAACTCTTGAGCCTATTCCTAAACCCACTCCGAAGAAGGGAGGTGTTTTATTTCTCAGTCCTGAAGATATGCAAGAGGCAAAGAAGTCAATGAAAGAAAAAAAGGTATTAAAGCTGGAGATGTTAAGAATTTACCTCCTATTGAAGAAATACATGGTCTGAATATACCGCCTGAAGAACCACATTGTCTTGATAACCCGACACAGGTAGTAAAGGTAAATTCTCTCTATAGATATGACAAAGTTGAGATACCCTCTACTAAATTGCATAGCCCATGCTTAGATGAATTTGATGACTTTATGGCTAGACAAGAAAGTTTTAATGCTTATGCTGGTAGAGAGTTAAAGAATAATGCTTTCGAGATAGGACGCGTAGGTGATAATCTGGCTAGAGTTAAAGATGAACTTCACCGTGTTAGCAAATATGCTTCTATGGTTGCTACTCAAGCTGAGCAAGTGCTCAAGGCTCAAAATGATTTGCTTGATGAATTGAATAATAAAAATGACTTTGCTGTTAGAGTGGCTACTAGAAATGGTAGAATGACTCTGGAACCTTTGTATCCTAAAGGCCACCCTAAAAGAATTGAACAAGATTCTCAGAATAATAATTTAGATGTTCCTAGTTCTTCTAAGAAGAAGAAAAAGAAGAATGATAGGACTGTGCAAACTTCTAGTGAACCTAATATAGAAACACTTGAGAATCCCAATAATACTTCTGTCTCTGATGCTGAAATGCAATCAGGTGATGAACATGAACCTGATGATAATGCTAATGATAATGTTCATGTTGATGCTCAACCTAGCAAAGACAATGATGTAGAGATTGAACCTGCTATTGATCTTGATAACCCACAATCAAGAAACCAACGTTATGACAAGAGAGATTTTGTTGCTAGGAAGCATGGTAAAGAAGGGAACCATGGGTTCAGAAACCTGTGCCCTTTCCTCCTAAACCATCCAAGTCAAAGGATGATGAGGATTTTGAGCGCTTTGCTGAAATGATTAGACCTATTTTCTTACGTATGCTCTTAACTGATATGCTTAAAGCAAATCCTTATGCTAAATATATGAATGATATCATCACAAATAAAAGAAAGATACCGAAAGCTGAAATTTCCACCATGCTTGCTAATTACACTTTTAAGGGTGGAATACCAAAGAAACTTGGAGATCCGGGTGTTCCAACTATACCATGCTCCATTAAAAGAAATTATGTTAGAACTGCTTTATGTGATCTTGGAGCCGGTGTTAGTGTTATGCCTCTCTCTTTATCTCGTAGACTTGAATTGAATAAGTTAACACCTACTGAAATATCTTTACAAATGGCTGATAAATCAATTGCTATACCTGTCAGAATTTGTGAGGATGTGCCTGTTGTGGTTGCAAATGTCACTATCTTAACGGACTTTGTTATTCTTGATATTCCCGAGGACGATAGTATGTCTATTATCCTTGGTAGACCTTTTCTTAATACTGCAGGGGCTGTTATTGATTGCAACAAAGGCAATGTCACTTTTCATGTTAATGGCAATGAGCATACGGTACACTTTTCGAGGAAACAATCTCAAGTTCATAGCATCAATTCTATTGGAAAAGTTCCAACTATCATTTTTGGAGGTTTTGAATTTCCTCTCCCTACTGTCAAGAAAAAGTATGATATTCTTATTGTTGGGGATTTTCATATCCCCGTTGAGGTAACTTAGTGCTATTCGAAATTTCTCCGGTTCCGTGTTATTCGGAATGAGTTTGTTAACAAGACTTGATCAACCTTGTTAGTTGATTCATTTTGATGACCATGAGATGGATGAAACTAAAAGGCACAACCTTCTGTACCCTCTTTTTACTTTCTGTTATTTAGAATAAATAAAGCAAAAACAGTATTATCTGTCTGTTTTCTGATTTATCCGTGCAATAAAAAAATAGTCCGAAAATAAAAGTGCTCCAAATGCCCTGCAAATTTAGTATGATTTTTTCTGGAATATTTGAGGATTTTAGGCACTGAAAACACTGCAAAAGGGGCAAGCACCAGGCCACGAGAGAGAAGGGCGCGCCCCCTTATCTCGTGGGCCCCTGGTGGCTCCCCTCCACTTATGCCAGCACCCATACACTCCATCTTCTACCCAAAAAATCCCCATCCAGCTCAAGCACGAGTTCTAGCTCGTTTTGCTGCGATTTTTGATCTCTTAGCTCAAAGCTCCATTCACAAAACTGCTTTGGGAGATTGTTGCTTGGTATGTGACTCCTCCATTGGTCCAATTAGTTTTTGTTCTAGTGCTTTATTCATTGCAAATCCTTGTTGTCTTGGTGACCCTGTTCTTGAGCTTGCATGTTAAATTTTTGAGGTCCCAAGTAATTTTAATGCATGATATGGGCTCTAGGCACTTGTAGGAGTAGTTTCTATCAATCTTGTTTAGTTTTATGCACTTTTGTTTTGAAGTTACTAAAATTTCAGAAATTTTTCAGGAAATGTTGAGGAAACTTTTGAGGGGCTCTTCTAGCCAAAGTTCCCAGAAAAAACAAGCTAAAGAGAAGGAAAAAGTCAAGTATAATCTTCCTCGCTTAGCGGAAGTACGGTCATGTGAACGGCCATGTGATGATTTCTTGAAGGAAGCCGGAATTCATGAAGACTTTTATGCTTTAATCAAGACTGCAGGCCTCACCGGTTTCATGAATGACCGAATCGATCAGTATCTCTTACTCACCAATATTTTCGTGCAAAACTTTGATTATTATCCTAAGAAGTCACTGCCTGAAGTGTCATTTTATTTATATGACGAGTTCAAAGAAATCTCTTTACATCATGTTTGCACGGTATGTAGGATACCTTATGAGGGAGAACTAGAGGAACCCCATCGTGAAGATGTGGTTGGCTTTGTTAATACTATTGTTGTAGAAGAGCCAAAGAAGGGTTGCGAAGCAAAAGTCTCTAGCATACACTTTCCTGTTTTACGCTACTTTACCATATTTGCTAGTACATGCTTGATTGGTCGTGGAAATAGTGGAAACTTGAGTGTTCCTGATATTATCATGCTTCAACATGCTTTGCTGGGAGACAATAGTTTTAATATGGGTGCCGTCGTTGCTAAACGGCTAGCCCTTAATCGTACAAAAGGCCCCATATTTGGAGGTATCTATGCTTCACGTCTTGCTAGACATTTTCAGATACCCATTAGGCACCATGAGGAAAAGGAGACTAAATTGCCTCCTCACATTCTAGATTACAAAAGCATGGTAGCACATAAGTTTATTGTTGATAACGAAGATAGGATGCTCTTGTATAAACTTAGATTCAATAAGAAACACTTTGAGATTATCATCTTGCCTGCACCTCTGTTGTTTGATTTGCTTGCAGAAAAATTTCTTGTCACACCGGAGGCTGTAAACAATCATCGAGCTCAAGCTTTTACTCCAGAACCTGAACCGGAACCTGAGCTGGACCCCTATCATGCATCATCTGTCCAGTGGGATCCGGAGATGACCAACCAGTGGTATCCTGATTACACTTCTCATTACACCGGAGAGAGTAGCGGTGGTCCTTGGTATTAAACCAACTTAGGCCAAAAGCCTAAGCTTCGGGGAGTACGTTTTTCTCACCGACTTTACATTCATGTTCACACACTAGTCGTCGGTGCTCATACTCTTTCATTGTATTACCCATGCTAGTTTAAATTCCCTTTTCTAGTCTTCTTCTTGTGTGTTTGATAAACCTTAAGAAAAACCAAAAAAATAGTTAGTTTAATTTCCTTGCTTGTAGTAGAAATTAAAATGAAAACCCAAAAAGATTTCTAGTTCCTCTTTTACTCGTTGGGAGCTTTCCCATGTAAATAGTTTTCTTTTCTTTTCTTTTCTTTCCTTTGGGGGTCGAGAAGACCTTATTAAAAATGCTTAGTGGCTCTCATATGCATGATTGATTATTTATATTTAGAGCCCATATTACCTGTCTTCTCTCTTGAGTTGAATGCTTCCAGATTCCAGCTTAGTCCAATGCACGTGCACTATTATTATTATACACACCGTTCGGTTGTGCAAGTGAAAGGCAATAATGACGATATATGATGGACTGATTGAGATGAGAGAAGCTAGTGTGAACTCGACCTCTCTTGTTTTTGTAAATATGATGAGTTCATCATTCCTGATTCTGCCTATTATGAATAAACATGTTTGCAATGACAATTATAGATTATAGTTGCTTATGCCATGCTTAATTAGCTAGGAGTTTATAATGGTTTACCTTGTGTGCCAACATGCTATTAAAATGGTTGTGATGTGGTATGATATGGTGGTATCCTCCTTTGAATGATTTGAGTGACTCGACTTGGCACATGCTCACGCATGTAGTTGAAACAAAATCAACATAGCCTTCACGATATTTATGTTCATGGTGGATTATATCCTACTCATGCTTGTACTTGGTGTGAATTAATTTTAATGCATGCTTACGACTGTTGTCGCTCTCTCAGTTGGTCGCTTCCCAGTCTTTTGCTAGCCTTCACCTGTACTAAGCGGGAATACTGCTTGTGCATCCAAACTCCTTAAACCCCAAAGTTGTTCCATATGAGTCCACTATACCTTCCTATATGCGGTATCTACCTGCCGTTCCAAGTAAATTTGTATTTGCCAAACTTCAAACCTTCAAATGAAATTCTGTTTTGTATGCTCGAGCAGCTCATGTTACAACTAGTGATGCCTATATCTTCCATGCTGTGTGTGTTATTCTTAGAGGAGTGGACTCCGCTCCTCATTCACGAGAAAGGGCCGGTAACCAGGATGCCCAGTCCCATGATCCAAAAATATCAAAGCAAATCAAAATAATTAAACAAAACTCCCCCATGGTTGTTGTATGTTGGAGGCACTCGTTGTTTCGAGCAAGCCATGGATTGATGCGTGTTGGTGGTTCGGGGAGTATAAACCTTTACCATTCTGTTTGGGAACTGCCTATAATGCATGGAGTATGGAAGGTACAATCATCTCTTAGGTGTTGCGTTGACAGCAAAAGTATGCCGCTCAAAATGTTATTCAATCTCTATTTTAAAATCGAGCTCTGGCACCTCTACAAATCCCTGCTTCCCTCTGCGAAGGGCCTATCTATTTACTTTTATGTTGAGTCATCACCCTTCTTATTAAAAGCACCCGCTGGAGAGCACACTGTTATTTGCATTCATTATTATTGGTTTATATTGGGTATGACTTGACTGGATCTCTTTTACCATGAATTACAATGTTTAGTCAGTCCTTGATCTTTAAAGGTGCTCCGCATTTATGTTTTGCGGTCTCAGAAAGGGCTAGCGAGATACCATTTTGTTATATCATGTTATGATTATTTTGAGAAAGTGTTGCCATCCGAGTTTATTATTATGGCTCGCTAGCTGATAATGCTATTGATATGAGTAATTGTGAGTGAGGGACTCCCGGACTAGGGGGTGTCCGGATAGCCGAACTACCATCATCGGCCGGACTCCAAGACTATGAAGATACAAGATTGAAGACTTCGTCCCGTGTCCGGATGGGACTTTCCTTGGCGTGGAAGGCAAGCTTGGCGATACGGATATGTAGATCTCCTACCTTTGTAACCGACTCTGTGTAACCCTAGCCCTCTCCGGTGTCTATATAAACCGGATGGCTTTAGTCCATAGGACGAACAACAATCATACCATAGGCTAGCTTCTAGGGTTTAGCCTCCTTGATCTCGTGGTAGATCTACTCTTGTAACCCACATCATCAATATTAATCAAGCAGGATGTAGGGTTTTACCTCCATCAAGAGGGCCCGAACCTGGGTAAAAACATCGTGTCCCTCGTCTCCTGTTACCATCCGCCTAGACGCACAGTTCGGGACCCCCTACCCGAGATCCGCCGGTTTTGACACCGACATTGGTGCTTTCATTGAGAGTTCCTCCGTGTCGTCACCGATAGGCTCGATGGCTTCTTCGATCATCAACGATGATACAGTCCAGGGTGAGGCCTTCCTTCCCGGACAGATCTTCGTATTCGGCGGCTTCGCACTGCGGGCCAATTCGCTTGGCCAGCTGGAGCAGATCGAAGGCTACGCCCCTGGCCGTCAGGTCAGATTTGGAAGTTTGGACTTCACGGCTGACATCCGCGGGGACTTGATCTTTGACGGATTCGAGCCACAGCCGAGCGTGCCACACTATCACGTCGGGCATGATTTAGCTCTGCCGCCGGACAGTACACTGGAGGCCGCACTCGAAACCACTCCGATCTTCAATTCGGAGCCAGCCCCGCAGGTCGAGGATGGATGCCTAGACACCGCCTCGGGGGCTGCAACCTCTACGGCGATAGAGCCGAACATTGACTTCGTCCCTCATAAAGCTCGTGACTCCAAGGTGCCGGAGTCCTCGCCGGACTCCAAACCTCCCGCGCCCGCCCCGATCGAATCCGACTGGGCGCCGATCATGGAGTTCACCGCAGCGGACGTCTCTCAACACTCACCTTTTGGCGACATCTTGAGTTCGCTAAAATACCTCTCGTTATCAGGAGAGACCTGGCCAGATTGTCGTCAGGACGGCTGGGATGCGGACGACGAAGAAATTCAAAGCCCACCCACCACCCACTTGGTAGCCGCTATCGACGATTTAACTGACAGGCTAGACTACGACTCCGAGGACATCGACGGTATGGACGACGATGCCGGGTACGACCAAGAACCAGCGCCTAACGGGCGCAGGAAAGCCACCTGATCCCACAACGTATGCATGGTGGACACACCAAAAGGAAGCGACAATGAGGAAAAACGGGACGTGGCGAAGGACAACTCCCCCGACAGACAAACAAAGCGGGCTCGAAGACCGGCATCGACAAAAACGGTACCCATATGGACCCGACCCTAGAGCAGGGCGAAGCAGCGGACGACGCACACGTCAACAAGCAGCCAGCCGGACATGAACCGGACAAGCAACCCATCCCCGGCGAAAATGATCTCACATCACCAGAGCATAGGAATCTCCATAACAGGCTCGTCGCCACTGCAAGAAGTTTGAAGAAGCAAAAGCGGAAGCTCAAAACAGCGGAAGACACACTCAGAATAAGATGGAGCAAAGTACTCAACACCGCAGATAAATATGGCACTAGTCACCAGACAAAGAGCTACCCGAAGCCCAAGCTGTTTCCCGAATTTGACGAGGAGGCCTTCGAGCCCCCGCAGTCAAAAAAGAAAGGGGCCGCCTGGCCGGATAGACGACCAGATGACAGGCCAAGAGCAACACCGGGCGCCACACACAAGCCGGCACATGATCAGCATAAAGATCTTCAGAAAAAGGATAACCCGGCCAGGTCTATCTATGGGCCAAAAAAGAATACTCCAGGAAGTAACACAACCAGCCGAGCATTTGAAGACAACGGCACACCCAAATACAGGGGCGCTGCACACCCACTATGTTTTACCGACGAGGTACTGGATCATGGATTTCCAGCGGGATTTAAACCCATAAACATAGAGGCATACGACGGAACAACAGACCCCGAAGTCTGGATTGAGGATTATATCCTACACATACACATGGCAAGAGGAGACGATCTCCATGCCATAAAATACCTTCCCGTCAAGCTCAAAGGGCCAGGCCGGCATTGGCTTAAAAGCCTCCCAGAAAATACGATTGGGAGTTGGGAAGAGCTTGAGGATGCGTTTCGAGCAAATTTTCAGGGGACTTATGTCCGGCCTCCGGATGCAGATGATTTAAGTCACATAACTCAACAGCCCGGAGAATCAGCACGCAAATTCTGGAACAGGTTCCTCACTAAAAAGAACCAAATAGTCGACTGTCCGGACGTTTGAAGCCTTAGCAGCCTTCAAACACAACGTCCAAGACGAATGGCTCGCCAGACACCTCGGCCAGGAAAAACCAAGAACAATGGCCGCACTAACAAGTCTCATGACCCACTTTTGCGCGGGGGAAGACAGCTGGTTGGCTAGATGCAGCACCAGCGACCCGAGTACATCCGAAATCAGGGATGGAAATGGGAAATCACGACGCAAAAAAGATCAGCGCCGGAATAAGGAGAATGGCCCAAATAGTACGGCGGCCCTTAAAGGATAACAGTGACGAGCTATCCAACCTCAACAAGATCCTGGATAGACTGTGTCAAATACACGGTACCTCCGGGAAGCCTGCAAACCATACCCACAGAGATTGTTGGGTCTTCAAGCAGTCCGTCCGATTTAACGCCGAACACAAAGGGCTCGACACACCAAGTGAAAGTGATGAAACCCAAAAGCAGCGCTCCGGAAACCAAAAGACTTTCCCATTAGAAGTCAAAACAGTGAACTCACTTCGCGTGATAACACGCAGCGCGGCCCCTGCTATACCAGGACACCGTTCGCAGACTGGGGATAGAACCCACCAAAATTCGCTATAGCAAGCACTTCCTTCAAAGGAGTGACGCCAGGCCTTTTCAGCCAATTTTACAGGCTCTGTACCACTAGGGGTCGTGTTCGGTTCATCCGACAACCTCCGTCGCGAAAAGCTCACCTTCCATCGCCCCATTTAGCAGTAGCCCTTAAGCACTACTAGGGCCTGCAGCTTTCGCCCGCTTTAATGCAATACCATATTACGCGTCTCTTACACTTAAAAATGCCCGGTCCACGTGGCATATTCTTAAAACTCCAGGTGTCTCTCGACCACGGAGAATGTGCAGCTGCCTAGACAGCCACACATTATTCCGACCTTGCAGGTCAAAGCCCCTAAAAACAGGTCATCTAGACCTCGGACATGGTTAGATGAGTCCGGCGTAACTTAACAAGGGGCTTCCCAGCCGCATACCCCTTTTTTTAGGGGGCCGCGCGCATAAATGATGAAAGCTAATAAAGATCAACTTTCTTCATCTTCCAAATTATACTTTATTTTGATACACTTTTTGCACGATATTTCTTAGAAACTAAGTCCTTCTCTTTTACAGATGAAGCACGTGCTACACCCGTCCAGGATACAGCACAACGGAGACACAGGCGCAGACATGCAGTAGGGACCCGTTGCAAGGATTCTTTTCAGATTAAGACCCTGCGTAAACCTTTCTCACTGTCTCTTGTTGATACACATCCCCCGGTTTCCTACCAGAGCCGAGGAGGAGGCTGATGTTTTGGCATCAGCCGCGTCAGAAGTTCCCGCCTGTACCTGGACACTAGGGGCTTAGGGCTTTATTCTTCCCGATATCATAAAGACCGAACACCTCAGGGAGTGTTCGGCGTCTCGAGTTAGGGCTTATATGCATCAGCTCCGAATCATGTCTTTGGTTAAATGTTGGGTTTGCCCGGCTCCTGTGTTTTGCTGCCTTACGTTCCGTATCATCGGCTAACGCGGCACCAGGAGAACTACTGCTATGCTATCACCTCCTTAAAAGGACCAAGATGTTGGATTAAGTGTGAAAAAGCGTTTTTCTTTTTGCAAACACCCCCGCACCATGTGCGTGGGGGCTGAAGCCAAATACTGCCATCTTTCAGATTATACATACATATACCGCCGCACAGGAGATAGTTCAATACTTGAACACACAAGTATAAAAAGCCATTGCATTATAAACATGATCTTAGAAATCATACATGTCATTCAAACATAACATCTTTCGAGCACTGCAACTCTATTATACGAGCGCCCTGCCGGACTTCCTCAAAGTAATGCTCGGTGGGGAATCGGCTTCTGTCCGAACCCCGGGATGCAACAGCGGTGGCATCCATCTCCGCCCAGTATGTTTTACCACGGGCGAGAGCCATCCGCGCACCTTCGATGCATGCCGACCGCTTCATCGCCTTAATATGCGGCACTGCCCCAAGGAATTGCTGCAACAAGCCAAAATAACTCTTCGGCTTGGGCCTTTTCGGCCACAGATGAGTTACCACATCCGTCATGGCCAGTCCGGACAATCTATTCAGCTCAGCCCACTCAACCAGCCGATCACTCAACGGAAGTGGACACTCCGGACTATGGAATTGAGACCAGAAAAGCTCTTCCATTTCATGATCCTCCTGGCTTCGAAAGTGCACGACTGCGTCAGCCGCACTCGCCGCAAAGTCCAAATAAGGATCCTCTGCACCGTACAATCGGCCCAGCTAAGCATACTTCGGATCCATGAACTTCCTACGCAGCATAAAGGGCTTTCCAGCCACAATGTCTCCGACCTGACGCAGTTCCTCCTTCATAGCCCGCATCGCACTACGGGCATCCTTGGCCTCGGCATCGGCCTTCTACAGGTCCTCTTGCTCCGCTTGGCGTTCTCCTTCAAGAACTTCCAGGCGGTCGGTAGCAACTCTTAATTTCATGGCCACTCCAGCCATCTCCTCCCTGCTTCGGCAGTGAGCAGCCTTCTCGGCTTCTAGCCCTTCCGCTGCCTTCAAGGCAGCCGCCTCGCTCTTTCTGGCTTGCTCCTTGGCCCGAGCAAGTTTTGCTCGAAGGTCCTCCACAGTAGCAGCACCATCTGCATCTAAGCATACAATTTGTAAGGAATGGGCGTCAGCTCCCTTACTAACCAACTGCGGGGCAACCACATACCTTGTCACTCATCAAGTCGTCTATTGACTAGCGAGATGTCCGCATCTGCAACGTCGAGTTGCTTCTTCAGCTCGGCAAATTCATCAGTCCGGCTGGCCACCGAACGTTCCGCCACCTGCATGGGAAAGGTGACAGTTATTAACCGAGATTACGATCCTAGGCACGTTGTCGTTTTCGACAGCATACCAAGTCTCGGGGGCTACTATCAATACAGGGCGCACTTCATGTGCAAAACTGTCAATAGGTATGTCATTTTTTGCGTACCTCAAATCCCATCAGTAAACTTCCGACGGCCTCATACAACCCGGTTTCGGCGGACAAGATCCTCTCAATCACATCACCCATTAATGTGCGGTGATCTTCTGAGATGGACGCCCTCTTAAGCAAATCCTGGAGCTCCACCGGCCGTACTCCAATGGGCGCCGAACTCTCCGGTCCCGCCGGATTCGGGGAGACCCTCCGCGACGACACCTCAGGGTCGTCCGCCCCGCACGACGGGGCGGTAGATGAAGGCGTTTCGCTTTCCATCATCTCCGGACGAAGGTCTCCCGAAGATGAGCTATGCTGAGATGGGCTGGGATCCGAACTACAAGGTAAAAACTTCGTTACCTTTATACATTAAGCAGGGGTGTCTGATAATATTAAAATCCCCCTTTTCACTTATGGCTCGTTAGAGGGCTGATTCCTTTGAGGAGACAGTACGGCCGGGGCACTTTCTGGCGCAGGACCTTCCGGTACAGATTTCTTTCCCCGCTTTGAGGCCTTGGCCTCCGGGTCTTCGGAAGCGTTCCTCTTCTCCCCCTGGAAGGAGGGACTCTCGGTTCCTCCCTTACTAAATGCCTCCTTGGCAGAGGTGACAGTTTCCCCGTGCCCCCCTTCGCCCTCATTCGAAGGTGCAACCTCCAACATTTTGATTAACACGGGATCCTACGTGGTCTCAGGGAGGGGGGCCGGACACCGTATCAATTGTGCTTGCGCTATCCACTCCTGTCCAGGGATAGCTGGTTAAAAGGCAAGCTCACGATAAATAAATGGATGGTGTGTTCGGACACAGGGCTACTTACTTGAGTATCCGGGCGATTGAAGCTTAGGCCAGCGTCCTCGGTCAATTCCGGATGCGTCTCTTGCGATCCGAAGAACAGTTTATACATCTCCATGGGAGTCAAACCCATGAAGTGTTGAAGAGCTCGCGGCCCCTCTGGATTAAATTCCCACAGACGGAGGGGGCGACGTTTGCAGGGCAGTAGGCGCCGGATCAACATGACCTGCACCACTGCGACCAGATTGATCTCCCTTTCTTGGAGGACTTGAATCCGGTCCTGCAACAGGGGGACGTCTTTGGTCGGCCCCCAGTAACGCCCCTTGTTGACCCATGACTCAGCTGTTGTGGAGGGCCCGAGCGAAAGACGGGCGGCGGCTTCTGCCTGCTGCCCCGGGGAGCGGTGATATAAAACCACTCCTGTTGCCACAAGCCGAGCTCCTCTTGGAAAGAGCCCTTGGGCCATGGAGCTTCGGCCCTCTTGCTTATAACCGCCCCGCCGCACTCTGCCTGACGCCCCTCAATCATCTTCGGCTCCACATTGGAGGTTCTGAGCCATAAGCCGAAGTGAGGGGTAGTGCGGAGGAAGGCTTCACAGACGACAATGAATGATGAGATATGGAGGATGGACTCCGGAGCCAGGTCGTGGAATTCCAGCCCATAGTAAAACATGAGCCCCCTCATGAAGGGATCCGTCGGGAAGCCTAAACCCCGACGGAAGTGAGACATGAACACGATGATCTCGCCAGGCTCGGGAGTTGGGATAACTTGCCCTCGGGCAGGCAGCCTATGCGAAATCTCGTAGGTTAAGTACCTGGCATCTCTTAGCTTTAGCACATCCTCCTCTGTGACGGAGGAGGGCATCCACCGGCCTCGTAGATCAGGACCGGACATTGTCGAGGATCGAAGGTACCTGAATTCGGAGCCCTGGGTGTTGGAACTCAGGGAGAGGGGCGGATTCGATAGAGGATTGAATAAAAAGAACGGGCCTTGGTCTCATTATAAAGAGGAAGAATACCAAGAGCTGTCCCCGTGACCGTTTGGAACCCGCCTTCGATGGAGGGGGCGTGGCAACGGGCGCGGTTGGGTTACCCACGTCCGTATTGATGGGAATCCCGGAATAAGGGGAACACTATCTCTGCTTCGACAAGACGTGCCAAGGAAACCGCCTCGCTAAATGCGCTGAGGTGGAACAATAAAAACAATTCAAGTAAAGGCTTGGAAGTGGTGTGACGTCACGCCGCAGAATACGTCAGCAGATTGATCTTGTGTAATATTATTCTCTCTACGGTGGTATGCGGAATTTATTTTTGCAGAGCCGGACACTATCCTGGTGTTCACGATCTTCTATAAATTATTCGGAGGAGGAACCCGCCTTGCAATGCCGAAGACAATATGCGCGCCGGACTCGTCGTCATTGAAGCCTGGTTCAGGGGCTACTGAGGGAGTCCCGGACTAGGGGGTGTCCGGATAGTCGAACTACCATCATCGGCCGGACTCCAAGACTATGAAGATACAAGATTGAAGACTTCGTCCCGTGTCCGGGTGGGACTTTCCTTGGCGTGGAAGGCAAGCTTGGCGATACGGATATGTAGATATCCTACCTTTGTAACCGACTCTGTGTAACCCTAGCCCTCTCCGGTGTCTATATAAACCGGATGGCTTTAGTCCATAGGACGAACAACAATCATACCATAGGCTAGCTTCTAGGGTTTAGCCTCCTTGATCTCGTGGTAGATCTACTCTTGTAACCCACATCATCAATATTAATCAAGCAGGACGTAGGGTTTTACCTCCATCAAGAGGGTCCGAACCTGGGTAAAAACATCATGTCCCTCGTCTCCTGTTACCATCCGCCTAGACGCACAGTTTGGGACCCCCTACCCGAGATCCGCCGGTTTTGACACCGACAGTGAGACCTTTGTGTTATTGTGAGTATGGTTAGTTCGTAATATTTGCTGAAACTTGAATGCTGGCTTTTCATGTTTACAACAAAAAGAGCAAACAGAGTTTGTAAAAGTTTTTCTTTTTCACTTTCAGTTTATCAACTGAATTCCTTGAGGACAAGCAAAGGTTTAAGCTTGGGGGAGTTGATATGTCTCCAACGTATCTACTTTTCCAAACACTTTTGCCCTTGTTTTGGACTCTAACTTGCATGATTTGAACGAAACTAACCCGCACTGACGCTGTCTTCAGCAGAACTACCATGATGTTGTTTTATGTGTAGAAAAGAAAAGTTCTCGGAATGACCTGCAAATCCATGGAGGGACTTTTCAGAATTAATAAGAATTTTTGGCGAAAGAATCAGGGCCAGGGGGCCCAAGGCCTGTCCACGAGACAGGGGGGCGCGCCCCCCTATCTGGTGGGCCCCCCGGACCTCGTCCGACATCAACTCCAACTCCATATAAACAGTCTCGCGGATAAAAAAATCAGAGAGAAAGTTTCATTGCGTTTTACGATACGGAGCCGCCGCCAAGCCCTAATCTCTCTCGGGAGGGCTGATCTGGAGTCTGTTCGGGGCTCCGAAGAGGGGGATTCGTCGCCGTCGTCATCATCAACCATCCTCCATCACCAATTTCATGATGCTCACTACTGTGTGTGAGTAATCCCATCGTAGACTTGCTGGACGGTGATGGGTTGGATGAGATTTACCATGTAATCAAGTTAGTTTTGTTAGGGTTTGATCCCTAGTATCCACTACATTCTGAGATTGATGTTGCTATGACTTTGCTATGCTTAATGCTTGTCACTAGGGCCCGGGTGCCATGATTTCAGATCTGAACCTATTATGTTTTCATGAATATATGTGTGTTCTTGATCCTATCTTGCAAGTCTATAGTCACCTATTATGTGTTATGATCCGACAACCCCGAAGTGACAATAATCGGGATACTTCTCGGTGATGACCGTAGTTTGAGGAGTTCATGTATTCACCATGTGTTAATGCTTTGATCCGGTTCTCTATTAAAAGGAGGCCTTAATATCCCTTAGTTTCCACTAGGGCCATGCTGCCACGGAAGGGTAGGACAAAAGATGTCATGCAAGTTCTTTTCCATAAGCACGTATGACTATTTACGGAATACATGCCTAAATTACATTGATGAACTGGAGCTAGTACTATATCACCCTATGTTATAACTATTGCATGAGGAATCGCAACCGGCATAATTATCCATCACTCATCCATTGCCTACGAGCTTTTTATATATTGTTCTTCGCTTATTTACTTTTCCGTTGCTACTGTTACAACTACTACAAAAACCCAAAAACATTTATCTTTACTGTTGCTACTATTACCATTACTATCATACCACTTTTGCTACTAAATACTTTGCTGCAGATACTAAGTTATCCAGGTGTGGTTGAATTGACAACTCAGCTGCTAATACTCAAGAATATTATTTGGCTCCCCTTGTGTCGAATCAATAAATTTGGGTTGAATACTCTACCCTCGAAAGCTGTTGCGATCCCCTATACTTGTGGGTTATCAGTATTTCAAATACAACTTTCCCATGTAGTCAACCTTGAATATTAATTTATTGGAACCATTTAGATTAATTACAAGAAGTAGTCATTATATTTCTACATGGGTTGAAGTGAAGCAAATAAAGAATTATCCCGTTTAATTCATGTAAAGTTCATATCTGTCATTATTAATGGAGGTGGCACCTTCAAACATGAGAAATTATGTAGTATATCCATTTTATTTTGTATCTAGCATTGTTGCTTACAGTGTAGGGTTTTTGGGGTCTTATGTGGGTGTATGATTTATTGCAGTATAGTAAACATAACTGGATGTGTGATTTATATTCACTTTTCTTCCTTCATGCTTTCCTTTTCTTCTCTCTCTCTCTCTGTGTGTGTGTGTGTGTGTGTGTGTGTTTGTGTTATGCTAGATGGCTCATCCTCATCGTATGGATTTCTCAAATTGATGCCTTATTTTGTATCTCTTAGTTCAGGGACACACCTATTTTTAAGTACAACAGGTGAATTTAATTTTGAGGAATATCAAGAAAAAATAATACACGCTCCTGAGTTTACCCATGCAATTTAGCATTATTTAAAACCTACAATGTCCATTTCCTCTAATTATTTCACAGATCTTATGTTAGTATCTAAGGCTCTGGCTCGAGGTTCGTGTTGGTATGTGGAACAAATTGGTTGCCAACCTGTGATATGAGGAAAATTGCTTTTGTAGACAGGACCAGTGAGATGGATGGCTTATTTACTGATTTTGTGCTTTGATCTGGTTTGGATTTCCTCCCCTGACTTGCTCTTCCTGTGTAGCTCAACGCTGCATCGCTCGGTTCGTTTGCTTGCTTCCTTTACTTGGCTTAGGGAGGAGAAGGCCAGGACTAGCGACAAGAACCTAAGGGTCTTGCGTCACGGCCTTTGCCCAGAAGGCGAAGAACCAAAACTAAATTCTTTGTTTTTAACTTCCAAAAAATTACATGGTACATAACTATTATTATACTTTAGATCTCAACCATTATAATCTAGATCAATTGATCTTTGCCAAGCTTTTTTTGATATGTATACCACAAATCTATTTTCGAATCTAAGTACACAAAGTTTTCTTTTAAAGAGCTGAGTAAGTTATAAGAAAGAAGCAGGAGTCCGACTTCTCCTTTTGGTATTGAACATAATCACATGTGTTTTGATTGGACTCTTCCTTAGGGTCTTCTTTTTTTATTTGGATTCTTTTTTTAGTCTACCATAAGATGGTTACCGGAAACCTTGTGGTTGTCGTATTACGCAGCTAAGTTTTTTTAATAGAAAGGCATTGATCTATCTGTAATTTTGAGAGAATGATATGTGACATGTTAAACTATTTATACATGGTAATATTTATAAGTAACGCTACATTTTTAAATCTCATCTGTTAATATGTGAAATTTATGGTTTAGATATTTTAATCTATGTGGTCAAATGTGATGGCCCTGTTTGCCTTTTGTTTGAAGTATTTAACACTCTAAATATATGACATGTTAAACTATTTGCTCTGTATGTAGTCCGCGTTAGAATCTCGAAAAAGACTTATATTTAGGAATGGAGGGAGTAGATAGCACCTGTATAAAAACGCTTTCAGGTGTTATCTATTGTTTGTGATGCAGTGCAAAACTGTTGTATATTCTTAAACCACCTTCTTTTATTTTGTGCATCAGATGAGTCAGTATAGGTCATTGAATTACATTTTTTTTATCGAAATACATTGCAATTAAAGTGGAATTCAATTTTTCTACACATATGAAATTTGACATGCATTATGTTTATATACGCAATAAGTAAGTTTTTAAAAAGCCCGTGCCAATTGAGTAAGTCTTATTGGCGGGGAAAATAGGTTATGTGTGTGTGTGTTAGAGAGAGAGGGAGAGAGAGTGAGGAAGAGGGAGGGAGGAGAGAGTGTGTGTGAGGATTTGATGGTAAAAAAGGTCGCCAATGTTGTAATATTGAACTCTTAAAGTTAATGTGACCCCGTTGCAACGCACGGGCGTTCTTCTAGTAGGACGTAGTAAGGCTGGCCATAGTGGGGGTAACATAAGTAGTATCATGCATTTGGGACTCCCAAACATGCTTATGTGGCAGGCAATTAAAGAAGAGAGAGATGGTTATAGTAACATAGGTAGATACCGTAACGTAATAAATGCGATGCTACTATGTGTCATGTATGGCAATAAATGATACCACATATGATACTAATCTATGATACTATGCACTATAGAGGTAGTAACATAGACTAGTAACATATGCATGTTACTGGTCTAAGTTACTCCCCACTATGACTAGCCTAAGGACTAGGGAAACGTTTCAGAACGGCGTGCCGGCCGAACGATTCGGCCGGTCGCTCGCCCACGCGGACGCCACGCAGCACAAGGGCCCGCACACATTCATCTTTCCCCTATCCTCTCATCCAGACACGTCTCATCCGTGCATGCTTCATCTTTGGATTTCTCTTCTCCATCTCCGCGGACTTCTCTGCCTCTCTCCATGTTGAAAGTGCTAGTTATCGACTAGAGGGGGGGTGAATAGGCAATTTTTATGAAAGTCTTCAAAACATGGAAGTTTCGAAGACAAACAATAGAAACAACCTAATTGATATGCAGCGGAAGATAAACTATAAGAAGCAAGCCATAATCAAGTATGCAATAGCATTAACGTACGAAGACTAATAGCAGCTAGGTAGTAGGATCAGGATGGAAGATAGTATGAAGCCAATCAACGATAGTAGTCAAGCAATGAAGTCAATCAGATAAGAAGATAAGCAATGACCTCACGAAGACAAACTCAAAGTAAAGGAGGGAAGAGATAGAATCAGTTGCTTGTTGAAGACACGGGATTTGTTGGACCAGTTCCAGTTGCTGTGACAACTGTATGTCTGGTTAGGGAGGCTGAGATTCAACTCAAAAGACCGTGTCTTCACCTTATTCCCCTTGAGCTAAGGTCACTTAGTCCTCGCCCAATCACTCTGGTAAGTCTTCAAGGTAGACTTCCAAACCTTCACAGACTCCGTTCACCCGGCAATCCACAATGACTCTTGGATGCTCAGAACAAGACGCCTAACCGGCTGGAGGATACACAGTCCTCAAGTGTAATAAGTCTTCAGGTCACACAGACAGAAACACTTCAGTGATGCCTAACACTCTTTGGCTCCGGGTGTTTGGGCTTTGTCCTCGCAAGGATTTCTCTCTCTCAAATGCTTCGAGGTGGGTTGCTCTCAAACGACAAAAGATGTATACTAACTCTGAGCAGCCACCAATTTATGGTGTAGGGGGTGGGCTATTTATAGCCACTAGGCAACCCAACCTGATTTGTCCGAAATGACCCTGGGTCACTAAGGAACTGACATGTGTTCCAACGGTCAGATTTCAAACACACACGGCAACTTTACTTGGGCTACAAACAAAGCTGACTCATCCAACTCTGGATAAGATTTGCTCTCATTGTCTTTGCTCAAAGACATAGGATTTGAGTTGAGCATCACTTCAGTCACTCTGACTTAGTTCACTTGGACCCCACTTAACAGTACGGTGGTTCCTATGACTCAACAAAGAAGAAAAGGAAACAACAAAACCACACAGTCTTTTTGCTCCATAGTCTTCACGCAATGTCTTCTCATGTCATAGTCTTCAATATGAATATCTTCTCATACCACCATTGTCGTCAATGTCTTCATACATTTTTAGGGGTCATCTTCGATAGGTAAACCGAATCAATGAGGGACACTACCTGCGTTATCCTGCAATTCTCACAAACGCATTAGTCCCTCAACCAACTTTGTCGTCAATACTCCAAAACCAACTAGGGGTGGCACTAGATGCACTTACAATCTCCCCCTTTTTGGTGATTGATGACAAACTGGTTGAAGTTTTCAACGGGGATAAAGTATGTGAAATTGTAAAGGATAGAAATTTTTCTTCATAAGTAGCAAGGGCTCCCCCTGAAGATGTGCATATAAATAAGTTTGCTTTTGGAATGCAAATGCACATGGCAGGTTGTACTTGTGGAGGTCCACTTCAACTTATGAAGATAATTCATCATGCATGAAATGATATAGCATATAGGATGACATGCATAATGAAAAATGGACGTCTGTAGGATGATTTAAGTGCGGAAGTTATCATCGCACGTGGAAATGCAAATAAGTAGCAGAGGACCATCAAGTTTAAGTGTTACAACTCAGAGAACCAAATGTTTCAAAACGCAAGAGTTGTAAGCACGAGGCAAAATATAACGCAACCGCCCATATGAACCCTCTTGAAGACTATCAACTCATACACTTCTCCCCCTTTTGTCAGTAATGAACAAAAAGGTTTGAATACATAGAGCATCTACTCGTCTTCTTGATGAGTAGGTGAAGCAGCAGGGTTGTTGTCGTTGGGTGGCAGTGCAGATGAACTTGGTGCAGTGTCGATGCGTGCAGTAGTAGTAGGAGGTGGTGAAGTAGCATCATCTTCATCATTGATCACTCTGGCATTTACCGTTGCCGCGGAGGAAGAATATTCAGAGTCTTCAAGAGATGGAGTTCTTCGTAAGACAACATTCCATGGAGGAGTGGAGTCAAACTGAAATCTTTCATTGAAGCCATCGTCTTGAAGATCTGCTTCAGCACTAAGCAGGGTCAAACTCTTCCATGATCGCCGGCACGTTTCGTGAGCAACAAAGGCATTCTTGGTGGCAAGGTTGCGAATGCGATTGACATCCACCAAGAGGCTTTGCATCTATCTCTTGAGCCAAAAGTGATGTTTATCCTGTTTCTGATGAAGGGCCACAAGAAGTTCTCGATCATTGAGAACGCGAGAATGCTTCCGAGGCCTTTGGGCAATGGTGCTTTCAGTGGCTTTAGTAGCTGCTCGATGAGGCAGACAAGTATTTCCAGCCAATGGATAGATTCGTGTAGCTGCTTGAACACCTTCAATGGGTTGAGTGAAGCTTTGGTGCTCGGCATTCTGAATACAAAGAGGCTTCTTGGCAGGGTCAGGATATATAGCTTCAACTGACATATCAACCTCAGGTAGAAAAATCACATGATTGCGAGCAGAAGGTTGATAGTTGACAGTAGAGTGTCGCTTTATGAGGCGCATGACCCATGGAGCATAAAACTTCAGACCAAAGAGATCAGAGCCGGAGGCAGCAAGTTGTCTGATGAAGAAATCTTGTGCATTGAAGTTGATGCCATTGAAAATGTAGAAGACCAAAGTCTTCATAGCTCCTTCAAGCTTTGCTGCTGATGAATGTCCTTTGATAGGCCACAGAGTCTGCCTGATGATGTGATATATGGTGCGTGGCAGATACTCAAGGTCTTCAACAAAGAACTCTACTGGATATTCAGCGTCACGGGGCAAAGGCTTCATCATGCTCAGCATCTAACTCATATTGGGTTCAGGCCTATGAAAGATGCTTTCCAGGGCATTGCGATGATGTTGAAAGCCAGGTTCATAGAGTTCTCCGGGAGTGGACATGCCTGTAAGCTCGATGATATCCATAGCCTTGGCTTCATGATGAACGTTTCCGGTCATCCACTCGAGAACCCAAGTCTTCGTATCTCTGTTGTAGCCGCGAATGTACAGTGTGGCATAGAATTGAAGCAATAGTTCTTCATTCCAGTGTTCTTTATCTGTGACAAAACTGAGCAGCCCAGCATCACGAAAGCAGTCAAGTGCTTCTTCTAAGCAGGGGAGTCCAGTAATGGCTTCAGTGTCGAGGTGCATATGAGGGAAGATGCGCCCTTGATCATACATAACACAGGAGTAATAGCTTCGCTGCAGATGGCTCCAGAACCGATCTGATGATATTCTTGGCTTTGTGTAGGGGTTCTTTGAGCTGTCAAAGAATATGCTGTGGCTCTTGAAGCCATTTGCATTGAAAGACCCGATAGCGGTGGCAGTACCAGGAAACCTTGGCAGTCTTGGCTTGGGCTTCTGGACCTGAGGCTTATGCTCAATGTGATAGTCAAATTGAGGACCAGAGACATTAGGCGGAGGGACCAGAACGGGCCATCTTACTGCGATGAGCTCGCCATGGTTGTATGCTTGCTCAATTGTATAGGGCCTTGGAGGCGGAACAAGAGCAGTGGCAGCAACTGAGGCTTCAGGCTGCACAACAGGTGCTTCAGGAGCAGTTGCCTCATTAGCTTCAGGTGCAGTGGCCTCATTAGCTTCAGGCACACTGGTTGTTGCAAGCTCCACATTAGCTTCAGTCATGACAATGTCATCGGCTTCACTTGCGTTGGTTGTGGCAGCTTCAGGATTTTCAACCTCTACTTGAGGAGATGGAGGGTCAGGCATTGACACGTTCACTTCATGAACTATTTCTTCAGGAATGGGGGGAGTAGAGACACATTCTTCTTGACGTTCTTCATCGGCTGATGCAACCGGATTGTCTTCAGCAGCAGGTGCTTCAGACGCAGAGACATTCACAGCAGGAGTGGCTTCTGAAAACACTTGACGTGCAACAGGTTGATGATGCACTTCTTCTTCTGGAACGCTCGGAAGAGGAGCTTGAGGCCTTGGTCCTTTGCGAAGCCTTTGAAGTACTGGCGACGCTTTTGGAGATGGAGTGGGCAGGCCCTCATCCTCTTCAGCTTGGACGGAAGTTGTGACTTGTTGTTGTTGGGGAGTGTTGGGGGAGTCTTGTTCTTGCGGGCGATCAGCCCATGAATCATCCTGTGCAATTGGCGTCAGAGGACAACCAATGCTGATGAGTTCACTGTTCGTACGAACAGGCGATGATACCACATTGTATTCGATCTGAGGAAGAACTTCATCATCTTCAACATTGTCATGATGACCAATGTCTTCAGCAGCGGTGGGTTCAGCTGCTAGAATATCTTCAGCTTTAGGAGCCTCTGTGGAAGCAGGCTCATGAACAGTCATGTGAAGTTCTTGGGATGCAGATGCAGGATGAATCACTGAGATGGGTTCAACAAAAGGGGGCTCTATGGGAGCAGCCCGATTCTTCTTGGTCTTGTGCTTCTTCTTGGAGGGAGCGACATCAGAGGCTTCAGTATTCTTCCTCTTTCTGGCTTCTGCCTCTGCAACCCTCGTCTTCTTCTGTTTTGAAGCGGTTGTGGTGACCTTTGGCTTCGAGCCAGTCATGCTACTTGGGAAGATAATACGTGGAGCTTCTTGGCTTGAAGGCGCAGGCTGATCAGCAGGAAGCTTCTTCTTTTTCTTTGCTGCCATCCTGGGGTCAATGCCAGGACGGCCAAGTGACTTGCGCTTCTCAGCCTCATTGTAGGCAAGCACACACTTATCATCCAAACTCTTCATGCGCTCACGAGAGCCTTGAGCTTCTTGGCGCTTCTTCAGAAAAGCTTCTTCAAGCTCATGCAGCATGACCTTAAAGTTCCTGACGTCTTGAATCCTCAGCTTGGCCATATGCTTCTTGAATTTAGCCTTTTCATAATCAATCTTGTGCTTGAGCTCAATGATTCGCTGAGCGAGAGCCAGCTCAGAAGCAATGGCGCCATTGAAAGAGACGCTGAGGCCAATTGGAAGTTGTAAGTCTTCAAAGCTGACGTTTGGGGTGTCGAACCACTCATCAATGAAATTGTGGATGATGGCCACATCAAAGAGAGGCAAGTTGTTGAAGATTTCTGCTTCTTCCTTGCTCTTTATCAGCTGCTCAAGAGCATCATCCGCAAGATCTTCATCACTTGATAGATCAATGGGTTCTTCACGCAGAATAGCAGCAGGAGTCAGAGCTTGATCAGTATGCCTGACAAGTTGTCTTTTCTTCTCCGTCTTCTTGGAGATACGAGATTGATCTTCAGACTGTACACTGGCTTCAGGAGGTGCAGTGGCCAGTGGCTTCACACGAGAAGCTTTTGGAGGTGCGGCTGATGATGAAACCTTAACCTTCTTTGGCTTCTTCGGCCTTGGAGTAGGAGCAGGGGCTTCATCAGAATCAGCATCATTGTTGGAATGATCCACTCTAGAACCATGAACCAAGACGTAGGAGATGAGACCATCAAGGTTTGCAAAGGGGCCAATTCTATTCTCTTCAGCTTCACGTGTCCCATCCTCACGGGGAGCAGAGGGACCAGGATTGAAGTCTAATCCCCATGACTTCTTGTTTTCCTTTGCTGAAGACATAGCAAACTGGAAGTTGCGCTTGAAGAGATTGTCGTCGCGAAACCAGAGCAATGATGATGGGTCGGCTTCTTCAGGCTGTGGCCCACGGACCATGCAAGGATAGAATTCTTGTGCAATGGCTTCAGCTTTGTTCTTGGGGGGAAGGCCTCGATAGAGAATATCACCCCAAGGGCTCTTGATAGCATTTTTCTCTGCGTACTCCTGGGTGACGAACTTGTACTTGTACCACTGTTCAGCCCAATAGCGTCGAATCCATTGGATTCAAGTCTTGCGCTGATTGTAATCTTCTTCAGGATCTATTTTATACATTTCTGCCAGATCCTTAGGCAGATCCTTCGAAGTTCCCCCACGACGCTGTCTGCCACCCTTCCTTGCTGATTTTTCTACAGCCATGAACTTCAAGCTGAATGGCTTCAATACGTTCAGAGGCTTCAGAGATTTACGCTTGCTGGTCAAGCAGGAACTGGCTTCAGGAGAATTGATATGATGTTGTAAGTATTCTGCAAAAGAATGCAGACTATGAGAACCAAGGGATTCTCCCACAGACATGTACCTATGACAGCATTAGAGATGCGAGGGAAGGGGAAGAGGTCATATGCATTCTCAGAAGATTTTGAAGATAAATCAGTTTGAAGACGTTGACCTCATGATGCGAAGACATTCACTTATATGTGGTGAGTTGGTTCCAGATTTGTACCAATCCGTGAATAAGTACAAGTGAGGAATCAAACTAGATAGGAAATCTAAGTGAATAAACTAGGCATTATGAGATGCAGATATAATAGATCTAACATTGAGTAGGCAGAAACCACTTTCGGTAAGTAGGATGAATCTATGAAGATCAAAAAGGTGGTAAAAATAGAGTTATAATTACCGCACGACGAACTGCTAGATGGGAAGAATGAGAGACCGAGCAGTTCAGCCCACCGTGCCCTAACTTGGCGACGGAGGACACCTACGGCGACGGTGGAGAGGACGATGTTCGCAGCCGGCATGAGGACGGCGTCGGAGAAGTCGCGGCAGCTAAGCGCTTCGTCGCCGACGTCGTCACGAGCTAGCGGTGGCGCTAGGGTTTTGACGGAGGTGGAGAGGTGGAAGAAGGATTTCTTTACCGCAGGGGACAAGTATTTATAAGTAGGTGAGAGACATAGCACAATTACGCTGGTGCACCTGGCGGTTCACATCTGAGGGGTACGTGGCAAGCATGCAACATACTTAGAATGGTCCCACGTTCCCACGCCCGCCAAGTATGTCGGATGTTCGTTCCGGCTTCTCCGGATATCGACAATTTAGATGATTCATTTAAATAGGATTGATTTTTGTCTCTGTGTCTTCTGCTGACAAGGATGCAGAGAAGACATTCGACAGTTTCAGTAGAATGCATATGATTTGGACAGATAGAGTTTGAGATAGTAAGCATAGAGAGATTAGGGTCCGATCACATTCACTTAGTTCAAAGTATTCAACAGTGAGGACATAGCTATAAGTGAATGCTGTAGAGGACAGAACACTAGTATATATATATGCAATCAAATCATTATAGTGCAGAAAATCATGAAGATAAATTGAAACTGAAGACAAACCAAATGTGAAATCTTTGCAAAATAACGCCATGAGTGAAACACTTCAAACAGAGAAATTTGGTGGTGGCGTTACCCACCGTATAGGAAGTATTAGACCCAGATATGGCGCACAATTATCGTGGCGCTCTGAAGTCAACTTCCATGTTAATGTATTCACACTCAGAGTGTAAATCTTCATTGATTGAAGATATACATTACTTTGTGTGTTGCACATCTAAGTCATCAACATGCATAAGGGTTAGGATGTGTGCCTGATCACAGGACATTAGAGGATTCCAAGATATTTAGCTCACACCGTAACTTGCAAAACCTTTTCTTATTCAAGGGCTTTGTGAAGATATCTGCCAGTTGCTCTTCAGTGTTGACATGCATGATATCTATATCTTTCTTCATAACATGATCTCTGAGAAAGTGATGACGTATTTCAATGTGCTTTGTCTTCGAGTGCTGGACTGGATTGTTGGCAATCTTGATGGCACTTTTGTTGTCGCAGAAGAGAGGGACTTGCTTGAGATCGATGCCATAGTCCTTGAGAGTTTGCTTCATCCACAGAAGCTGAGCACAACAAGATCCAGCACCAATGTATTCAGATTCAGCAGTTGAGAGTGACACACAGTTCTGCTTCTTTGAAGACCAACAGACAAGTGATCGACCAAGAAAATGACATGTGCCTGATGTAGACTTGCGATCCACTTTGTCACCAGCATAATCAGCATCCGAGAATCCAACCAGATCAAACCTTGAGCCCTTTGGATACCATAATCCGAGTGTTGGGGTGTAAGCCAAATATCGAAGAATTCGCTTCATAGCTAAGTGATGCGATTCCTTTGGTGCCGCTTGGAATCGAGCACACATGCAAACACTAAGCATAATAGCTGGCCTAGATGCACATAAATAAAGCAAAGAACCAATCATGGAGCGGTATACCTTTTGATCGAAATCTTTACCATTGTCGTCGAGACCAAGATGATGTTTGGCTGGCATTGGCGTCGTGTAACCTTTGCAGTCTTTCATTCCAAACTTCTTCAGACAATCTTTGAGGTATTTTTCTTGAGATATGAAGATGCCATTTCGTTGCTGGCGAACTTGAAGACCAAGGAAAAACTTCAGCTCTCCCATCATGGACATTTGATATTGATCTTGCATCATGTACCCAAACTCATCACTGTACTTCTGGTTGGTGCAGCCGAAGATTATGTCATCCACATATATTTCGCACACAAACAGTTCACCATCATATGTCTTCGTGAAGAGTGTGGGATCGAGGGATCCAGGTTTGAAGCCTTTGCTCTTCAGGAAGTCTTTGATTGTATCATACCAGGCACGAGGAGCTTGTTTGAGGCCATACAGTGCTTTGTTCAGTTTGTACACCATATCAGGATGTTTTGGATCTTCGAAGCCAGGGTGTTGTGCAACATATACTTCTTCTTCAATCTTGCCATTGAGAAATGCACTCTTTACATCCATTTGATATAGCAAGATGTTGTGATGATTAGCATAGGCTAGCAGTATGCGAATAGCTTCAAGCCTAGCAACAGGAGCAAATGTTTCATCGAAGTCAATTCCTTCAACTTGAGTATATCCTTGAGCCACAAGATGTGCTTTGTTTCTGACGACTTGACCATGCTCATCTTGCTTGTTTCGATATATCCACTTTGTTCCAATAATGTTATGCTTGCGAGGTTCAGGTCGCTTGACAAGTTCCCAAACATTATTCAGCTTGAATTGTTGAAGTTCTTCTTGCATGGCTTGAATCCATTCAGGTTCCATAAAAGCTTCAGCAACTTTCTTGGGTTCTGATATTGACACAAATGAAAAATGCCCACAGAAATTTGCTAGCTGTGTTGCTCTTGAGCGAGTAAGCGGACCAGGTGCATTGATGCTGTCAATTATCTTCTCAATTTGTACTTCATTTGCAACACGAGGATGAACTGGACGAAGACCTTGCTCATGCTGATCATTGTCATCATTGGAAGTATTGTCTTCGGTCTGAGCATTGTCTTCAGGTTGGTTTGGTGCAGAAATGATAAGTTCCTCTTCAGGTTGTGCTTCAGAGGGCATGATCTCACCAGTTCCCATCAACTTGATAGATTCACAGGAAGGAGCTTCATCAAGTGTACTTGGCAGAATTTCTCTTTGTGAACCATTAGTTTCATCAAATCGCACATCCACTGTTTCAACGATTTTGTAGTGGAAGCGGTTGAAGACTCTGTAAGAGTGCGAATCCTTTCCATAGCCAAGCATGAAGCCTTCGTGAGCTTTGGGTTCAAATTTTGACTTGTGATGGGGATCCTTGATCCAACATCTAGCTCCAAAGACTCTGAAGTAGCTGACATTTGGCTTCTTGCCAGTGAGGAGCTCATAGGATGTTTTGCCCAGAAGATTATGGATGTAGACACGGTTGATGATGTGACAAGCTGTATCAATGGCTTCAGGCCAGAACTTTCTTGGTGTCTTGTACTCGTCAAGCATT
This sequence comes from Triticum aestivum, assembly GCF_018294505.1. Classification (NCBI taxonomy): domain Eukaryota; kingdom Viridiplantae; phylum Streptophyta; class Magnoliopsida; order Poales; family Poaceae; genus Triticum; species Triticum aestivum. The sequence continues at coordinate 364,492,026 of NC_057807.1, forward strand.
GTTCGAGCCATCTCAATGAGGGTTCTGTTCTTGCGCTCTACAATGCCGTTTTGCTGAGGTGTGTATGGAGTAGAAAATTCATGAGTGATTCCCATTGTATCCAGATAAAGATCAAGCCCGGTGTTCTTGAATTCAGTGTCGTTATCACTTCTGATGTGCTTGATCTTGACGCCATAGTTGTTCATTGCTCGATTGGCGAATCGTCTGAAGACATCTTGTACTTCAGTCTTGTAGAGAATTATGTGCACCCATGTGTATCTTGAGTAGTCATCAACAATGGCGAAGCCATAGAGACACGCCGTTGTTGTGAGGGTGGAGTAGTGGGTAGGTCCAAATAAGTCCATGTGTAGCAGCTCGAAGGGTTGAGATGTTGTCATGATTGTCTTCGAAGGATGCTTGGCCCTTGTCATCTTTCCAGCTTCGCAGGCACCACACAGATGATCTTTCTTGAAGTTGACACCTTCGATGCCTATGACATGCTTCTTTTTGACGAGAGTGTGCAAGTTCCTCATGCCAGCGTGCCCCAACCTTTGATGCCAGAGCCAACATTCTAAAGCTTTGGCAAGAAGACATACGGCAAGTTTTGGACCTGCTGAGAAATCTACCATGTATAGATCACCTTTCCTATACCCTTCAAAGACAGTGTCAGCAAATGTGATTTGACTCTTGTCGGATGGACGTAAGGTTGAGTCCATGAGAAGACTTTGATCGCCAGTCATATGATTAGTGCATCCGCTGTCAATAATCCATTCTGAAGCTTTTGGTGTACCCTACAGTGCAGTTAGAGGGATAGGCTTCACAATGTATGTTGTGAAGCATAAGCATTTGATGCACACTTGGATTATCACAGCATAGATGAAAGTTAGCACACAGTATGACAGGTAAGCGATTCATATGTGGAATACATATTAAGTTATTTTATCATGCGTCCCTTTGTGTTTTAGGTCCCCAGCAATTATATCGGACGCCATTGATTGCTGGCTGGAGACCACATTCTGCAAAAGAGAGTTAATTCTTCTTCACCACCCACATTTTCAGGGGTGGCTTAGAAGCAATGAGTCTAAGTGCAGCATCTGAGAATTTCGGCTTTGAAGCCCTAGCAAATAGCCTTGGAGGAGATGAATGATACTCATGTGAATAAGCAGAAAAGTTCTTAGTTCTATGAACATAGCAATTTGAAGACACACGCTCATATTCATGAGTCTGAGTATGATTTCCCTGCAAAACATTGGCGTTAGGGTGACTCAAGTGAGTCCTGTGTTCGTAAGTAGCCGTTGGACCATATGATGCCTTTGGTCTGGGGTTTGTCTTCTTCCCTGGTGGTGTCATGATGACATTCACTGAAAGATTCTCAAGGCAGCTTTTGGAAACCCAGATCTTCTTCATAGGAGGTCCATTCCTGCAGTTAGTACCAATATACCTGGCAAACACTTCACCATTCTGATTTTTGAACAGTTTATAGTTTCCATCAAAGGATTCTTCAATGATAATAGGATTAGCACAGGTAAATCCAGATAAAGTAGATGGATCCACTGAAGGTTCCTTTGCAGCAAACCATGTGGTTTTGGGATACTGCTCAGGCTTCCAGTAGGAACCATCAGCATTCATTTTCCTCTCGAACCCAACACCCTCGTTCCTAGGGTTTCGGTTCAGAATCTGCTTTTTGAGGACATCACAAAGTGTCTGATGCCCTTTCAGACTTTTATACATCCCTGTTTCAAGCAATGTCTTCAACCTAGCATTTTCATCAGCAATAGTAGTGGTATCCTCAGAAGAGGGGTTAGTTACCACATCAGTAGTTGAAGACAGAGCAACAGTAGCAGTAGTGGAACATTCAGCAATAGAGGTAGCGTTATCACGCTCAATGCATTTTAAGCATGGTGGTTCAAATTCATCCTGAGCGGGACTGATCTGTTGAGCGAGTAATGAATCGTGCTTCTTCAGAAGAACTTCATAATCCACTCTTACCTTTTCAAGATCTTGCTCTCTTTGAAGACATTCAGAAGAAAGTTTCTCATGATCAGATAAGAGATCATTATGTTGATCTTGAAGGGCGTCAAACTTGGAGTGAAGTCTTTGAAGACTATCAACCAAAGCTTTTGACTGATTCATTTCTTCGCCCAACATATCATCGCTCTTACTAAGCATGTTTTGAATCTTTTCCAAAGCTCTTTGTTGTTTAGTGGCAAGGGAAGCAAGTTTGACATAGCTGGGGCCAAATTCATCACCTGATTCATCATCACTAGTTCAGAAAGATAGCATTCAGTTACCTTAGCACCCCCCTGCCATGAGGCATGGTGAAGATGAAGACGGTTCAGGTGGAAAGGTCATCTCTTTAAGAGACTCCTTGTAGTCATCAAGCCAAGGATCATGACAATTAAGATGACTATCATAGACCTCAGCAAGTCGGTCCCAGATTAGCTTCGCGTGATTGAGGTGCATGACGTTCCTGAACTGATTTCGGGACAGGCAGGAGCAGATGACATCCTTCGCAGTGAGGTTCAGTAGAGTGTACTTACGAATGTCATCAGCCTCCGCCATCTTGCATAGATCGGTGAGACCAATCTCGGTGACGGTCCACAGTTCGCTGTCCATAGCCATGAGTCGCTTCTTCATCATGGCTTTCCACCGGGGATACTCATGACCGTCAAAGGTGGGGCAAGATACATTCCTCAATCCTGCAGTCGACATAGCTAAACTCCAGGTGGTTAAACCGAATCACACAGAACAAGGGAGTACCTTGCTCTGATACCAATTGAAAGTGATAGTTATCGACTAGAGGGGGATGAATAGGCGATTTTTATGAAAGTCTTCAAAACATGGAAGTTTCCAAGACAAACAATAGAAACAACCTAATTGATATGCCGCAGAAGATAAACTACAACAAGCAAGCCATAATCAAGTATGCAATAGCATTAACGTACGAAGACTAATAGAAGCTAGGTAGTAGGATCAGGATAGAAGATAGTATGAAGCCAATCAACGATAGTAGTCAAGCAATGAAGTCAATCAGATAAGAAGATAAGCAATGACCTCACGAAGACAAACTCAAAGTAAAGGAGGGAAGAGATAGAACCAGTTGCTTGTTGAAGACACAGGATTTGTTGGACCAGTTCCAGTTGCTGTGACAACTGTACGTCTGGTTAGGGAGGCTGAGATTCAACTCAGAAGACCGTGTCTTCACCTTATTCCCCTTGAGCTAAGGTCACTTAGTCCTCGCCCAATCACTCTGGTAAGTCTTCAAGGTAGACTTCCAAACCTTCACAGACTCCGTTCACCCGGCAATCCACAATGACTCTTGGATGCTCAGAACGAGACGCCTAACCGGCTAGAGGATACACAGTCCTCAAGTGTAATAAGTCTTTAGGTCACACAGACAGAAAGACTTCAGTGATGCCTAACACTCTTTGGCTCTGGGTGTTTGGGCTTTGTCCTCGCAAGGATTTCTCTCTCTCAAATGCTTCGAGGTGGGTTGCTCTCAAACGACAAAAGCCGTATACTAATTCTGAGCAGCCACCAATTTATGGTGTCGGGAGTGGGCTATTTATAGCCACTAGGCAACCCGACCTGATTTGTCCGAAATGACCCTGGGTCACTAAGGAACTGACACGTGTTCCAACGGTCAGATTTCAAACACACACGGCAACTTTACTTGGGCTACAAGCAAAGCTGACTCATCCAACTCTGGATAAGATTTGCTCTCATTGTCTTCGCTCGAAGACATAGGATTTGAGTTGAGCATCACTTCAGTCACTCTGACTTAGTTCATTTGGACCCCACTTAACAGTATGGTGGTTCCTATGACTCAACAAAGAAGAAAAGGAAACAACGAAACCACACAGTCTTCGTGCTCCATAGTCTTCACGCAATGTCTTCTCATGTCATAGTCTTCAATATGAATATCTTCTCATACCACCATTGTCGTCAATGTCTTCATACATTTTTAGGGGTCATCTCCGGTAGGTAAACCGAATCAATGAGGGACACTACCTGCGTTATCCTGCAATTCTCACAAACGCATTAGTCCCTCAACCAACTTTGTCGTCAATACTCCAAAACCAACTAGGGGTGGCACTAGATGCACTTACACTTGTCCTGCCTCCGGCGAGCGTCGCGGCTTCTCTGGCGAGGACAACACGACACGACGGGGATAGAGGAGGAAGCACACCGGGGAGCTGAAACCGGTGGACGGAAAAGCTACATCCGGCTACGCGTGAGATGCAATTTCTCTCCCCCGTATCTATCTCCGCGGACCTCTCTGCCTCTCTCCTCGTCTTGCCTCCGGCAAGGGCCGCGGCTTCTCCAGCGAGCACAACACGGGAGAACGGGGACAGAGGAGGAAGCACACCGGGAACCTGAAACCGGGGGACAGAAAAGCTACAATCGTCTACCAAAAAGCTACAACCATCCACCAAAAAAGCTACAACCATCCACCAAAAAGCTACAACCGACCACACCAGATGCTGGAGCCGGCCAGGGTTGGAGCTACAACCAGCAACTTTGTTTGCTACAACCGACCACACCAGATGCTGGAACAGGATGTCTTTTTTGCTACAACCGGTGTGAGCAACGACGGTGGCAGTTATTTTTGCTGGAACGGGCATCTAGATTTACTGGAACCAGTGATAAAATTTGCTACATCCGTGATGGGTGGGGGCGCGAAGGCGAGCTGCGACCGGCAGCCACAGGAAAAAGCTACAGCAGTACTCTAGAGCTACAATGGCGATGCACGGGAGCTGCAATCGTGGTTTTGTTTTGCTACTATGGGCAACCATTTTTGCTGCATCGGTGACAGCGAGACGACATGGCCACCGGCATGGCGTGCCGCACCAGGCAAGGGGAGCTGCAAACCATGGCCACAAGAGCTGGAACTGCAGCCCAGCGGAGCTGCAAGGTGACCCCCTGCGGCTAGGATGTTGCAACCGTTGTCCGACTGTCACATCCCTAGCTTCTGGTGATGTCTAGTGTTTGCATCTTGATTGCATCATGTTTAAATTTTTGAAACTTGAACTGAGGAAATTTGGAAGCCTCATAAACTTAAATAAAATAAGGGGCAAGAAACCCTAAAATTGCAATCAGTAAATCCAAAATGCCCTAGAAATAGCTCTGACAATTTTGGCAAGAGTTATAAATCAAACCAAAATTTTGGGACATTCCTAAGGAATTATTTGGGCTCTGATTTTAAATCAATATTTTATTTGAATTTGGAGTTATATTCATAATATATAATGATTATATTTCCAAATGCCCTGAGATATTTTATGTCTATGAGGAGTAGACCTTAAGTGACATAAAATTATCCAGGGGAGTTTTGGCACTGTTTTCAAATTTGTTTGAATTTGAATTCAGGCAATTAAATAAAAATAAAATAGAACAGAAAAATTAAAAAAAGAGCAGAAGACTTACCTGGTAGCCCACCAGCAGCCCAGCCACTTACCTGGCGCCACCAACCGGCCCAGCACGGCCCAGCCCACCGCCGCTTTCACCCCTGTCGTCTTCCTCCCTCGCCAGAAGGACAGGGGCGAGGTGTGGCGCGCGCCCGAGAGCCCTCGGCCACCTCCTGCTTCCTCCTGGGAGCCCCGGGCCTTCTACTAGCGCCACAGAGACGCCCGAAGACCCTGTTCCCTCTCCCTCACTCGCTGCTCTCCCTCCCTTCCCCTGGCTCTCTCTCGCGTGCAGCCCGAGCGGAGCTCATCGCCGCCGCTCGCCGTTGCCGCACCCAGAGCCTCCCCCTTGACCCCTCGGCGTGCCCAGTAGCTCGGCTACCTCGCCCTCATCCTCTCCGCCGAGTCAAGCGACCTCGGACGCCCTGCATCACCGTCATCGAGCCGTCTTCTTCACGCACGGCCGCCGGATGCCGCTTGTCGATTCGCCGCCTCCGCCACCTCCCCGAGCCCACTGAGCTGCTCGTCGACCTCGCCGTGAGCTCCTCTGCCGATCCCCTCTCTCCCCGTGCTCTATTTCCCTCCGTAGCCGCCATTTCCACCGCACCCGAAAGCTTCTCGCCGCCGGCCATGGCGTGGCCGTGGCCACAGCCACCGCAGCTCGCTCCCGAGCCCACCATCGTGCTCGGCACGATCGCATGAACCCGTAGACACCCACAACGCCTCCTGCCGTGCTCCCTAACACCGACCCCGAGCTCGCCCGAGCTCCGGCCGCCACCGAGGTCGACGCCGTGCTCAACTCCGGCCACCTCGCGGCCTCCCGTCCGTTCCTTTGGATGCGGAGGAGCAAGAGCTTCTCCCTAGTGCCCTCAGCGCGCCAAACCACCGCTCGTATCGCCAAACCCGCCACCACCCGAACTCCGGCCGCCGCTCACGAGCTCGCCGTCGTCGGTACTGGCCATTACCGGCACGGCCACCACCACCGTTCGATGCGCACCAGCAAGGGCTCTCTAACGAGCCCAAGCACGGCCTCGCCCGTGCCCTGTAGCGCGTTTCCGGTTCGCGCCGCCGTCTCGAGCCTCGCCGGCATCATGTCGCCGGCGGGTTTGACCCACTCTGACCACGGCGGGATCCCCCCCCCTGTGTCCATGACAGGTGGGGCCCAGCCCTGTTAGCTAATTAGGATTAGCACTAATCGAATTAGTTAAACTAATTACCCCCTGCTGACACTGACAGTGGGCCCCGTGGTTATTAATTTGATTAGTTAGAGTTAATTAACTCTGTTAGTCACCTGAGTCACTGACCAGTGGGCCCCACTGGTCAGGTTTGACCCGGACCAGCCCAGTTGACTCTGCTGACGTCACAGTGACGTGGTGCTGACGCCATAAATCATTTCTGGATTTATTATTATTCAGAAAATTCCAGAAATTGTATAAACTTCTAAAAATCATAGAAATTCAACCGTAACTCCAAATGAAATAAATTATATATGAAAAATGATCAGAAAAATCCAATCTATCCATCTGTATCATTTTCATGCATGTTAGAACAACTTATAGATGCTGTTTAGCACAAATCATATTAATGGCATTTAAATATCCACATATGGAGTTTGAGTTTGAATCTTGGATTCAAACCAACTTCATTTAATCTGGTTTTAGTTGCATTAGCACAAAACACATTAATATTGCCATGTCATAGCATGCATCATATTGTGCATTGCATTGATCGTGTTTCTTCTGTGTTTGCCGGTGTTGTTCCCCCTCGGTAGACGTTGTTCCGACGTTGTGACCGTTGACACTGATGAAGAGTCAATGCTATCTTCAGAAGTGCCAGGCAAGCAAAACCCCCTTGTTCATTTCGATAAAATCCCACTCTCTCGCTCATGCTCTCTTTTACTGCATTAGGACAACAACGACATATTTGTTACTTGTTGCGGTAGCTGAACCCCTTTATCCTTTGCATGACCTGTCATTGCCACAGTAAATAGAAGAAACCCACTAGCATGAGTAGGAGTTGTTTGAGCCCTGATGTGCCTACTCATTCATGCTTGTTTGTCATGCCTGCTACTGCTTAGAGTTGAGTCAGGTCTGATTCATCGGGGATGAATCAGAGGTGTGTGAACATGTCCTACCGTGTGTGAGCTAAGTGTGTGAACACGATTTGGTAAAGGTAGCGGTGAGAGGCCATGTAGGAGTACATGGTGGGTTGTCTCATTGCAGCCGTCCTCAGGAACTGAGTTCTGTGTTTGTGATCCATGAACAACTACTACCACACATTGGGATCCTTAATTGACTCTCTCGACTTATTAATCAACATGATCTCTGTCCAGGAGTTGCAACTAGTTTCTGGTGTTTGTAGGTAGTGTTAGTAGTCTACCAAGTGGCACCCAGTACAGGTGGGCTTGGGACAGACTAGGCACAGTGGCCCGGTGTACCAAGTAGCACCCGGATGGTGGGCTTGGGAACCCTGCTCACATCGTTTGGGGCCGTGAGCGACACCCCGGCCGGATCTCCTTGCGGATGGAACCCGAATAGGCGATAAACCTGGACGAGAGACTGGTATGGTTAGTCAGGTCGTGGCCAACTCCCTCGCCCGGCTTCCGCTTGAAGGTTGCCGAGATACATGACGTGTACATGGCGATAAGTGGCGGAAGCGTGTGTGAAGAAGTACACCCCTGCAGGGTTATCATTATCTATTCGAATAGCCGGATTCCTCGGATATGGAAACTTGGACCCCTTGCATAGTTCATAGACAAGTGAAAGTGGATACTTTACAATACGCAAGATAAGCGTGAGTGCTATGGATGGCGTTCTCGTAGGGAGACGGGAGCGGATCCATAGTGGTGTATTGATATGGTGAATATGTGGACTCGTGTGTGCCACCTCAAAAGAGTTACTTGCAGTCATAGTGTCAGGATAGCCACCGAGTCAAAGCTGGCTTGCTGCAGTTAAACTCCACCACCCCCTTTGTTGATAATGATGCATATGTAGATAGTTCTGATGTAAGTCTTGCTGGGTACATTTGTACTCACGTTTGCCTATTTTATGTTTTTGCAGAGAGACTTCAGTCTCACTAGTAGTTCCGCTTGGACTTCGACGTTTAGCTTGTTACCTCAGCTACGATCTTGTGCCCTCGGCAGGATCTGGTAGATAGTCAGGCTTCTCAGCCTTTTTCATTTCTAGATGTCTGTACTCAGACATGTTAAGCTTCCGCATGTGCTTTGATTTGTATGCTCTGAATGTTGGGTCATGAGACCCCTGTTTGTAATATCTCGCTCCTCAGAGCCTATTGAATAAATACTTGAGTCGTAGAGTCATGTTGTGATGCCATGTTGTATTTGCACATATCGAGCATATTGTGTGTATGTTATTGAAATGCTTGGTATGTGTGGGATCTGACTATCTAGTTGTTTATCCTTAGTAGCCTCTCTTACCGGGAAATGTCTCCTGGTGTTTCCACTGAGCCATGGTAGCTTGCTATTGCTCCGGAACACCTAGGCTGGCCGGCATGTGTCCTTCTTCGTTCCTGTGTCTGTCCCTTCGGGGAAATGTCACACGATGAATACCGGAGTCCTGTTAGCCCGCTACAGCCCAGTTCACCGGAGTCCTGCTAGCCCAGTGCTACAGCCTGGATTCACTCGCTGATGACCGACACGTTCGTTGCTGGGTCATGTATGCCTGTCCCTGTAAGTTAGTGCCACTTTGGGTTCACGACTAGCCATGTCAGCCCGGGTTCTTTGTCATATGGATGCTAGCGACACTATCATATACGTGAGCCAAAAGGCACAAACAGTCCCGGGCCAGGTAAGGTGGCACCCGTGGGAATACCGTGCGTGAGGCCGCAAAGTGATATGATGTGTTACATGCTAGATCGGTGTGACTTAGGATCGGGGTCCTGACAGCTTTGGTATCAGAGCTTGACTGCCTGTAGGATTACCAAGCCAAACTGGTCAAAGTTGAGTCTAGAAATGCTTTAGTTATATAAGGGAATTGATTGTGGGATGGAACGTAAGGCTCTTTTTACTCCTTATACCTCATGGCCTTCTGATCTGAGTCAACCTCTTCTCTTCTACGGGGATTAAGAACTAGGCTTCTCATCTATCTACTAGGATGACGAGTTACTATGTTAGAGACTTATAGGATTGATAGTTTCAAGCCTCAATTTAGTTTCTACCTCTGTATGCTAACTATTGATCTCGGAACCTTGATATTGTGCCTCTGAGTGGCTATGCCACCATTTTTGTAGCATGTCTCCAATCTTTCGAGCATTTACAGCCGTTATGCTGTCCGAGTCATCCCAGGTCTCTAAACAGTCTGATGCATTTGCAAATCCCTTCTTCCCGTTCCCGATGTCCTTTTGGTCAGATTAATCACACAAATTAGTGAGTTGAGGTACCTTATTGCCTCGACATATATGTTGGAGTTAATAATTATGACCCTAAGTGCTTAGGGGATCATCTAGTGGTCTAGCCATGATCTATGTTTCCAGTGTGATGATTCTGGCCGTCATTATCGAAAGCATCTCGTGATGCTACTTAGTAGTAGGTATTCTATTCCTGGGTTTTGAACCCGAGATTCACTCTACTTACTTCATGTTGATAGTGTTTGCTAGTTCCTTTAGGTTATTAGTAACTTTTGCATTAGTCCTCGAGGTCCATCGTATTTTCCTTCTTCCAAATACTATGAACCACTTATGGCAGTAGTTTGTGGGATCAAAAGATCATAACAGGAGTGCTCTCGATGGGTTCTCTATTCTATATTGCGACTCTGCTAGTTCAACTTTGCTGCATGGATTATCCGAAATAAACATGTTGAACTTGGTTCGACATGCTAAACCATGCATCCACAACTCAGAAAATCGTATGTTCCTTTGAGTTGTCCCTCTGTAGTTGTATTTTGATCCTTGTCTATCAGTTGATAGTCAAGTTGATGTCGTGCATTCGTGTTCACCGATGCTCGTTATTCTTGTGGTCCGTCAAGCCGTTCTAGTTCAGAATGACTAGGAGAAACAAACTCTGGTACCTCATCCATATCCAGGATTGGGTCAAAGCAGTTGTGTTCCGTAGATCAAATACTAATCCAGCTTTTGTTCTGTTCTACCTTGGAGTATCACCATCTTTATATTAAGGTTATCATGGGAATTGCACACCATCCGATGAACTCTTGATACAGTGATATTTCTCGCCATCGATATTCATTCCTTGGTTCCCGTGTTATTATCACCGGAACACCGACAAGTGAATCGTGATGTGTGAAATCTATACTCCTAGCAACTCTGTTGTTTGGTAGTTAATGGACAGTAATTTCATTCTTAGTGTGTTGGTTCTTGAATCATCATTCTAAGACTGATTGTGCTACCTAGTCCTTATTTCCTAGTGCACTCCTCGATTGATGAGATAGGATTTTGTTAAGTCCTCGCTCATTTGATCATATCATCTTGCCCTGAAAAGCAAGATTGTTCTCGAGCTTAGTAACATATCGGTGGTTCGTGATTTTCCGTATATCTTCTCGGAAGTATTACCAGGTTGTCACCTGACCGCTATGTTGAGTTCGTGATCAAGATGGTCTCCTGTAAACCACCCCTTCTCCAAGAATCTGTGTGGGATACCCCTGAACTAGTTGGTCAAGCTAAAGAACAACTTGGAGAGTTGGAAGATAAAAGCTTGCCTGACTTAGTTCATGTTAAGGGATATCTTTTTGTGTGTGTGTGTGTGTGTGTGTGTTGAAGAAAGATGGTATCTTCATCAATTGGTCCTTGTGAACAATTGTTGGATCTATTATCTTACCCAAACCTTTGATTTAAGTATGGGCTATCGTCAAATCAAATCAGAACCAACGATGTTCGTAATGCTGTCTTACTCGTGGATTTTCCTCGAGCATACACCATTATATCTTTTGGTCTGACCAATGCTATCACCGTGTTCACTTAACTATGGAATTCCTTTTAAAAGGGAACCTGGATGAATTGTTGTTGAGCCCATCGACAACATCCTTATCTTCTCCATGATTCTGTTGGACATTAAGCTAGTGTTGGAAACTTTGTAAACAATGCCTTCGAGTTCCGTCTCTGAGGTATATGTTTGGATGAAAGAAGTGACTCCCTTTGATTCACGTGCATTTGATGTAAGTTGCCGTCGTGAATTTGAGAAAGTTTGTTTTACTCCTCTGGAATCATCCCAAGTCAGTCATGCACGTGCAAAGTATTCTGTGGTCTGTTAGACTAATCATCTTCATTCCATATGAATTCTGTAGCACACCAAGCCACTGACTGATTTGTTCTAGGAGAAGGAGTTCTTTTTAAGAGCTAACCCGGGCTTAATCAAGAACTTTGATATCCTCGATGATGGTTCCCAACCAGAACTCGGTAGTGTTTTATTATAAGACTACCATGTGGTCATGCTTGTCTGGGACAACATGTTCACATGTTTGTAGCAGAACCAGCTCATGTTTTGGAGCTTGCTATCGTAGTTCATTTCCCGAGAATCTCGCAACGTCATCTCGTCGATTTGTGTTGCAAACTTTCATTTTTCTTCCTAGACTCGATGAGTCTGGAATATCCTGTCACCAACCAGATCTGAATCTCAGGCAGATATGATGGTTGGAACATTTCCCAAGAACTATAATATTGGTCCCTCTATAACCGGTAAAGTGGATGTCGTGGCCAACACACCCAGCCGGAAGACCTATTATTGTAGTATCTTGATTGAAGAAGTTGGCCACCTTCCCATAAGGATTTCGTAGGATTTACCTCCCTAGTTGTTCCTTATGGATTTTTGTGTTTCCGAAGTCCGACCTTTACTTGATGTTCTAGATACCAGACCATTTATATGAATGGGATTACGCTAGCACATCAGGGAGAACATTAGAAGCGGAGTGCTAAATGTCTCTCGGTCGATCATCCAGATTTTGTTTCCTTGGCCTCGCTAAGGTGAAATCTGAGAAGGTGTTATCTTCCTTTGCATCTGCATCCTCCACCGGTATTCATCATGGTAGTAAGTTGTGTTGCCAGAATCCTTGACACGGATATTGGTAAAACCTTGATAAATATGGAAATGCTCAAGTTCTTGAGAGCACGCTCAAGTGCTAGGTTTGATCGTCGGCATTAACTGTATAGTGCTCTCAGTTTCCTCGGCAATGCTATGACCTTTTCAAACAGTGAATTCACTCTCTATTGTTGGGTTCTTCCCCAGTTACCAGAATCATTCCCAGCATTTGCATTTTGTTCCCAGCTTGCACCGCCACTGTGCCATTCTACCATGGGTCTCTTCCATTTCTGGTGGTAAGCAAATTCATCCATTATGTTGTCTTCAACAAGGTAATCCACATCATCCAAGTCCGAGTATGCCATTCTACCGACCCCCTCCAAACGATCGCTCAAGAATTGCCTTAGGCTGGTTTAAAGAGTTTCAATGATCTCTGTATCAAAGGTAATTCTTTTTGCCACTTAAGGTAATAATCTACGAATCACCCTCCTCCAGGATGTTTCGTCGTGGTATCATGGCAACTCAACTCCTCGCTACGATGGAAACCATTCACCACCCTCTTAAGGGTAGAATTGTTGTCTACCTAGTGAACCCTCATCATCTATCTCACTCCATTCCTCTAGATGTGTGATTCGTGTCTCAGCTCGAGAGATGTGACAATGTCTCATCCCATGAGTTGATCCTGAGTTGTTCGGTCTTCAAGAAGATAGATTCTTCTAGAGTTTTCCTTTCCTCTTCTTGTCATGCTAGTTGGAGTTCTCAGAGCAAGACGACGGGACAAAGATGGTGATCGAATCAACGCTTTTATGAAGTGCACCCTGGATCGTGAAGATTATACTAGTTTGCGTTTCCCCTTCATCTCACCCTACGCTTGAATCTCGAGACGAGATTCTTGTTTAGTGGGGGTGAGTTGACACATCCCTAGCTTCTGGTGCTGTCTAGTGTTTGCATCTTGATTGCATCATGTTTAAATTTTTGAAACTTGAACTGAGGAAATTTGGAAGCCTCATAAACTTAAATAAAAGAAGGGGCAAGAAACCCTAAAATTGCAATCAGTAAATCCAAAATGCCCTAGAAATAGCTCTGACAATTTTGGCAAGTGTTATAAATCAAACCAAAATTTTGGGACATTTCTAAGGAATTATTTGGGCTCTGATTTTAAATCAATATTTTATTTGAATTTGGAGTTATATTCATAATGTATAATGATTATATTTCCAAATGCCCTGAGATATTTTATGTCTATGAGGAGTAGACCTTAAGTGACATAAAATTATCCAGGGGAGTTTTGGCACTGTTTTCAAATTTGTTTGAATTTGAATTCAGTGGCAATTAAATAAAAATAAAACAGAACAGAAAAATTAAAAAAAGAGCAGAAGACTTACCTGGTAGCCCACCAGCAACCCAGCCACTTACCTGGCGCCACCAACCGGCCCAGCACGGCCCAGCCCACCGCCGCTTTCCCCCCTGTCGTCTTCCTCCCTCGCCAGAAGGACAGGGGCAAGGCGTGGCGCGCGCCCGAGAGCCCTCGGCCACCTCCTGCTTCCTCCTGGGAGCCCCGGGCCTTCTACCAGCGCCACGGAGACGCCCGAAGACCCTGTTCCCTCTCCCTCACTCGCTGTTCTCCCTCCCTTCCCCTGGCTCTCTCTCTCGCGCAGCCCGAGCGGAGCTCATCGCCGCCGCTCGCCGTTGCCGCACCCAGAGCCTCCCCCTCGACCCCTCGGCGTGCCTAGTAGCTCGGCTACCTCGCCCTCATCCTCTTCGCCGAGTCAAGCGACCTCGGACGCCCTGCATCGCCGTCATCGAGCCATCTTCTTCACGCACGGCCGCTGGATGCCGCTTGTCGATTCGCCGCCTCCGCCACCTCCCCGAGCCCACTGAGCTGCTCGTCGACCTCGCCGTGAGCTCCTCTGCCGAACCCCTCTCTCCCCGTGCTCTATTTCCCTCCGTAGCCGCCGTTTCCACCGCACCCGAGAGCTTCTCGCCGCCGGCCATGGCGTGGCCGTGGCCACAGCCACCGCAACTCACTCCCGAGCCCACCATCGTGCTCAGCACGATCGCATGAACCCGTAGACACCCACAACGCCTCCTGCCGTGCTCCCTAACATCGACCCCGAGCTCGCTCGAGCTCCGGGCGCCGCCGAGGTCGACGCCGTGCTCAACTCCGGCCACCTCACGGCCTCCCGTCCGTTCCTTTGGATGCGGAGGAGCAAGAGCTTCTCCCTAGTGCCCTCAGCGCGCCAAACCACCGCTCGTATCGCCAAACCCGCCACCACCCGAACTCCGGCCGCCGCTCACGAGCTCGCCGTCGTCGGTACCGGCCATCACCGGCACGGCCACCACCACCGTTCGATGCGCACCAGCAAGGGCTCTCTAACGAGCCCAAGCACGGCCTCGCCCGTGCCCTGTAGCGCGTTTCCGGTTCGCATCGCCGTCTCGGGCCTCGCCGGCGTCATGTCGCCGGCGGGTTTGACCCACTCTGACCACGGCGGGATCCCCCCTGTGTCCATGACAGGTGGGGCCCAGCCCTGTTAGCTAATTAGGATTAGCACTAATCGAATTAGTTAAACTAATTACCCCCTGCCGATACTGACAGTGGGCCCCGTGGTTATTAATTTGATTAGTTAGAGTTAATTAACTCTGTTAGTCACCTGAGTCACTGACCAGTGGGCCCCACTGGTCTGGTTTGACCCGGACCAGCCCAGTTGACTCTGCTGACGTCACAGTGACGTGGTGCTGACGCCATAAATCATTTCTGGATTTATTATTATTCAGAAAATTCTAGAAATTGTATAAACTTCTAAAAATCATAGAAATTCAACCGTAACTCCAAATGAAATAAATTATATATGAAAAATGATCAGAAAAGTCCAATCTATCCATCTGTATCATTTTCATGCATGTTAGAACAACTTATAGCTGCTGTTTAGCACAAATCATATTAATGGCATTTAAATATCCACATATGGAGTTTGAGTTTGAATCTTGGATTCAAACCAACTTCATTTAATCTGGTTTTAGTTGCATTAGCACAAAACACATTCATATTGCCATGTCATAGCATGCATCATATTGTGCATTGCATTGATCGTGTTTCTTCTGTGTTTGCCGGTGTTGTTCCCCCTCGGTAGACGTTGTTCCGACGTTGTGACCGTTGACACTGATGAAGACTTAATGCTATCTTCAGAAGTGCCAGGCAAGCAAAACCCCCTTGTTCATTCCGATAAAATCCCACTCTCTCGCTCCTGCTCTCTTTTACTGCATTAGGACAACAACGACATATTTGTTACTTGTTGCGGTAGCTGAACCCCTTTATCCTTTGCATGACCTGTCATTGCCACAGTAAATAGATGAAACCCACTAGCATGAGTAGGAGTTGTTTGAGCCCTGATGTGCCTACTCATTCATGCTTGTTTGTCATGTCTGCTACTGCTTAGAGTTGAGTCAGGTCTGATTCATCGGGGATGAATCAGAGGTGTGTGAACATGTCCTACCGTGTGTGAGCTAAGTGTGTGAACACGATTTGGTAAAGGTAGCGGTGAGAGGCCATGTAGGAGTACATGGTAGGTTGTCTCATTGCAGCCGTCCTCAGGAACTGAGTTCTGTGTTTGTGATCCATGAACAGCTACTACCACACATTGGGATCCTTAATTGACTCTCTCGACTTATTAATCAACATGATCTCTGTCCAGGAGTTGCAACTAGTTTCTGGTGTTTGTAGGTAGTGTTAGTAGTCTACCAAGTGGCACCCGGTATAGGTGGGCTTGGGACAGACTAGGCACAGTGGCCCGGTGTACCAAGTAGCACCCGGATGGTGGGCTTGGGAACCCTGCTCACATCGTTTGGGGCCGTGAGCGACACCCCGGCCGGATCTCCTTGCGGATGGAACCCGAATAGGCGATAAACCTGGACGAGAGACTGGTATGGTTAGTCAGGTCGTGGCCAACTCCCTCGCCCGGCTTCCGCTTGAAGGTTGCCGAGATACATGACGTGTACAGGGCGATAAGTGGCGGAAGCGTGTGTGAAGAAGTACACCCCTGCAGGGTTATCATTATCTATTCGAATAGCCGGATTCCTCGGATATGGAAACTTGGACCCCTTGCATAGTTCATAGACAAGTGAAAGTGGATACTTTAAAATACGCAAGATAAGCGTGAGTGCTATGGATGGCGTTCTCGTAGGGAGACGGGAGCGGATCCATAGTGGTGTATAGATATGGTGAATATGTGGACTCGTGTGCGCCACCTCAAAAGAGTTACTTGCAGTCGTAGTGTCAGGATAGCCACCGAGTCAAAGCTGGCTTGCTGCAGTTAAACTCCACCACCCCCTTTGTTGATAATGATGCATATGTAGATAGTTCTGATGTAAGTCTTGCTGGGTACATTTGTACTCACGTTTGCCTATTTTATATTTTTGCAGAGAGACTTCAGTCTCACTAGTAGTTCCGCTTGGACTTCGACGTTTAGCTTGTTACCTCAGCTACGATCTTGTGCCCTCGGCAGGATCTGGTAGATAGTCAGGCTTCTCAGCCTTTTTCATTTCTAGATGTCTGTACTCAGACATGTTAAGCTTCCGCATATGCTTTGATTTGTATGCTCTGAATGTTGGGTCATGAGACCCCTGTTTGTAATATCTCGCTCCTCGGAGCCTATTGAATAAATACTTGAGTCGTAGAGTCATCTTGTGATGCCATGTTGTATTTGCACATATCGAGCATATTGTGTGTATGTTATTGAAATGCTTGATATGTGTGGGATCTGACTATCTAGTTGTTTATCCTTAGTAGCCTCTCTTACCGGGAAATGTCTCCTGGTGTTTTCACTGAGCCATGGTAGCTTGCTACTGCTCCGGAACACCTAGGCTGGCCGGCATGTGTCCTTCTTCGTTCCTGTGTCTGTCCCTTCGGGGAAATGTCACGCAATGAATACCGGAGTCCTGTTAGCCCGCTACAGCCCGGTTCACCGGAGTCCTGCTAGCCCAGTGCTACAGCCTGGATTCACTCGCTGATGACCGACACGTTCGTTGCTGGGTCATGTATGCATGTCCCTGTAAGTTAGTGCCACTTTGGGTTCACGACTAGCCATGTCAGCCCGGGTTCTTTGTCATATGGATGCTAGCGACACTATCATATACGTGAGCCAAAAGGCGCAAACGGTCCTGGGCCAGATAAGGTGGCACCCGTGGGAATACCGTGTGTGAGGCCGCAAAGTGATATGATGTGTTACATGCTAGATCGGTGTGACTTAGGATCGGGGTCCTGACACCGACGAGCTGGAACCGCGGTGCAGTGGAGCTGCAAGGGGAGGGGGGCGACCTCTTGATTTTTGGGATGATGCACCCGTGGACCGGCGGAGCGAGATCGGTGCTGGAACCAGTCCGACAGAGCGCCGGCGACGCTACTCCCTGGAGTTGCGGTGGTCACCCCCGGCAGTGCAGGAACTTCCCATCAAGGATGCCGGAAACGCCCGGCGAAAAAGCTGCAACCACTCGACGGCGACGGGAGCGCGGCGGCGCGGGCGGCCGACGAGGACGAGCGCGCAAGCGCGGAGTCGTGGCTGGTCAGCGAGGGGAGGAAGCAAGAGACCTGTGGGAGCTGTCGAGAAAAAGAAGACGAGCGCACGAGGGGGCGAGAGGAGAAATTGTGCAGTGTAGACGAGCGCATTGTGCGGCTAGGGGCTGATCGGCCGAACGATTCGGCCGGCGCACCGGCGCCTATTGGTGCCCTAAGGACTATCTGGTTCTGTCTGCTGAGATCCGGGATGGTTGTCCAACCCACTTCGCTTTCTTCTCGTGGACGACGATCTAATTTTCCGTTCGTTGTTGCCGGCTTCTTCTGGCTCCGACGCTTGACTTCTCGGCTGCTACGTCAGCAATGTTCCTGGTTTCGAGGGTGTTATGGAGATACAACAACAACATCGAGCTTTGCTTACGTCGCGCCACTGACGAGTGCAGGAGAAAGGCAACATCGATATACCCAAGAACCAAATGTTTCATTTTGCGAGGGTTTTCAAAACATGGTGAGGAACCCAGGAACGAACATTCCGTTGTAGAATTGGCATGCGAGCGAGCGAACGCACGCGGTCACCTTCACTGAGCTGCTCCGCTTGGAAGACTGTACTGCAGTGGTAAGTGGTTGCCGTGCCAGCGTGCCACAACGTGCATTTAGTACCTCGTTATTGATCCAGGACTACGGTCTGTAAAGTTCAAAGAAAAAAAGGACTATGGTCTATAGATGGGATCTGGCCTGGCTAGCAAGTAGCAAAGCAACTGCAGCTAGCTGCTACTAATTCCTCATCACGCAATCTTAAATACTACACGGCTCGCATCCGCCCGTACGCCGTGCTCGGTACATATTTCTCGTGTGGTCCGGACCTCCGTAGCCAGCCACGAACACGAAGGAAGGCAAGCGATCCAGGGCCCTTTTTGTGCATCTCATGCATCCGAGGCTACGGTCACTCCATCCAAGTTCCAAGATACAGGCGTGATGCACCACCCGACACCAGGATCCGTGGCCAATTGATCGTCGCCGGTACAAGACTGCATTTTGGCTCGACGTACAGATTGATGGCGGGCTGAGGTACCCGCTACCGTTGGGTGTGCTTATCATCTACACGCTCATATTTATGTACGGCGAGAGTAGCATACGAACTTTCGGAAGGGGCCGGCCTTGTTTGCTAAGGCAAGAACTTTGCTCTATTGAGCACGCCATGAATCATGATGCATTCCACCTAATAGCAGCAAGGGGGGAAATTAGGGTGCACATTATCATAGCAAATCAAGATACTGTTGTTTAGCCAAAAGGAAATGCATGATTCTCTTCCATCAATGGCAAAAGAGGACAGATGTAGTAATTCAGGTTTTGAACAACAATGGCAAAAGAGAACACATGTAGATGCAGAAATTCAAGCTTCAAATTTTAATCCGTGAGTCTTAACCAACATAGGACATGTCATGAGAACCAACTATCGCTACATGGTTAAGACTTAGGTGGTGTTTGGTTCTTTAGTCCTAGGAGTTTTTCTAGCCCCTAGGACTTTTTTAAAAAGACTCTCAAGGAGGTGCTTCCAAGGACTTTTTGCAAAAAAGTCCCATCCTGTTTGGTTTGCTAGGGACTTTTTTCTAGTCCCAGCACAAAAAAATTCCTAAAACCAAACACCCCCTTAACGGAGTGGCTGTGCCACAACCCATGAAGGGTCAAACCACATGTTTGACACCATGTATATCTTATTAACACAATATTCTTTCAGTCTGAGGGTGAGATGACGTTCTTATCGATGGTGAGACATGTGAGGCAACGTTGTCAACCACGAATCAATTTTTGTCTTCAATATGAATTGTGTGAATGCGTGTGTAGTGGTAATGTTAATACTTCACGTTTCTAAAAAAAAAGACATGTCACATATACTACAATATGCATCGGCTAGGTTTCAATACTTCTCTATCCAAAATACATGTCTGTAAAGGACTTGCATTGATATAATTTACTGTACGTGCAAAAATATAACACATGAAAAAAAAAGTAATATGCTAGAAAACTAAACAATTAGACATCGAACACTACTAAATATTTTGGCTAAACAGAGCACAGCTGATAATCATTATAATTATACTTAAACTGGTGGGGTCTTTCAAAGCGTACAATCGATTTCTCCTAAATTTCACTACTAATATTTTTTTTGCGAGAGAAATTTCTAATCTATTCATCAATCATGGCAGTACAGAGAACACAAAAGGTAATAAAAGTTACAACTAGGTCTATGGACCACCTAGCGACGACTACAAGCACTGGAGCGAGCCGAAGGCGCGTCGCCGTCATCGTCCCTCCATCACCGGAGTCGGGCAAACCTTGTTGTTGTAGACAGTCGGAAAGTCGTCGTTCTAAGCCCCCAAAGGACTAACACACCAGAGCAGCAACCATCGCCGATGAAGAGAGTTGTAGATTGGAAAAATCAAACCTGGAACCACACGAATGAAGATGGACAAAAACTGGATCCAAAGAGATCCACCGAAGACCAGCACTGATCGAATCCCATGAGATCTGACGGAGACACACCTCCACACATCCTCCGACAATGCTATTCGCACCATCGGGACGGAGATAGGACGTAGACATTATTGTTACAGAGGGACATCGCCGCTGCCACACAGCCCCAACCAAGACGTTCAACCTAGTAACAACGAGAACGGGGTCCCTCCCGCCGGCGGGGGACCGAGATCCTTCGCATCTCCATAGGCCAAAGGCCATCGGAGGCGGGGCGGATCCGTGGCGGCGCCGACGGGGGGAGGAAGGAGACGTTTCTTGTGAAGGAGGAAAGGGTCCTCACTACTAATATATATAAATATTATATTGCTAAGGTAAAATTTGTAGCATCATCTTTATCAAGAAAATATTTTTTACCATGTTTTTTTTAATTTCTACTAAAATGCCTACTAAAATTAAAAGTCAAAGTTTAATAGACCATGTCTATATCTACAACACAACCTAATTACGAACAAAGGAATAAGATGTCCCCACAAAAAGAAAGAATACAAAGGAGCGTGCTACAAACAATTCCTTCCTACTAGATTTTCCGAGCTCGATAGAGTGTGTGGGAAACAATACATGCATAGGAAGCATGGACCGTAGATTAGGTACACTTTCCTAATTGATAATTAAGACCTATATTTAATATTAGCCTTCTAAAAAAATCTTAACTACACAAATATGTATGTGTTTCGGGTTAATGTAAATTTAGTATCATGTAGTCCTTTATTTATTCTATGAAAACTAATACACCAATAAAGATATTGCCCATGCATGCCACAGATCACCTAACTTTAGTTACAAATAATAATAAAACAACCTAGGTAAAAGAAGGACAAAGAAACAATATGCCATATGCCAGTGCGCTGCCCCTCCGCTCCTCTCCTACTCATCTCTTGTATATATCATTACGAACGCGTAAACACTCAAAATGTAATTTAATTAGAAGATAAGTGTGTCGGTAGGAAACGACACCTATGGGATCACTGGAATCCCTTCTATGGTTGCGGGGCGCGGGATCGTGAGAAGAGCGGGACTAGCGGATGACAGAAAGGGGATTTACCCAGGTTCGGGCCGTAAAGATGCGTAAAACCCTACGATCCTGCTTTGGTGGTTGTATTAGTGTTCTTGAGCTCTCGAACTAGCTCTCGGTGCTGCGAGGTTCAAAAGAGCCAAATCCTCTCTCAGTATGCCATGGGCCTCCTTTTATAGGTGAAAGGGGCTGTCACAGTGGCACACTGGAGGTGGAAGGTGCTACAGCGTTGCGAGGTTATCGCTAGTATTACACGACAAGACGCATTAAATGCGGGGCTTAGGTGTCCTTCACTTTATCGGGGACGGGGACGGGGCCCGTCCCGTCCGTCACCGCTCCCCCTCGCTTCGACACGCGCCCTGGCCAGCGATGCATGCGGTGCCATGTAGGCAGGCAGGCAGCTGAGGTGGCGCGGTGGTGGAGCCTCCACGAAGGATCGCATGCTGCCATGCAGGTGCCTGCCCAGCTGGTTGGGTTGGCAGCTGCGTATGAACGACGGTAGGAACTTGGCTGGTGCGGGCCTAGCAGTGGCCTTGCCGGTGCGCTTGGCGATGGTCTTGTCGGGTGGCCCGGCAAGGGTCTTGCTGTGGCGCGCTGGCTCCCCCGGCAAGGATCTTGCCGGGGGGCCCTGTGGGTTTCTTCGGTGGGGATGGTTGCCTTCCTATCCTCTTTTGATCTTGATTGCTCTTTGTTTTCACAAAGATTTGCATGCCACCACGGAGGTGCCTTCCGAACCCTGTCCCAACGCAACTGCTCAGTGTTTGGTGGGCTCGAGGGTGGCTCGCTCGGCGGGTGTGGACGAGCTGCCCCGGCAAGGATCTTGCTGGGGCTCTGAGGCTGCCCTCGGCAAGGGTCCTTGCCGGGGCAACCTGCATTGCCCGTGCGATCTTTGTGGTCTTGGTCCTTTGTTGTTTGCTTTGCTCGCCTTGTGGCTTCGGCTTTTCTCCAGCTTCCCCTTCCTGCCCTGTGATGGGTGGCTGTGGCGGGAGGCTCTAACTGCCCGTGCACAAGTAAAGGGGTCAAAAGCAGAGCCCCTACTTTTGTACACCGACAAAGTGTGACGTCCCCGATTCAATCATACACTAATCATACATGCAAATGTGTACGATCAAGATTAGGGATTCACATGAAGATATCACAATACAACTCTAGGCTCCGGGCATGAACCTTGCGGCTATGGTAGCGGCGCAAAGCTTGCTGGTAGCGTGCTGCTCTCACAGCCGCCCGGAGACGATCTTCCTCAAGGAGCGTTGCGTCATCTTGCCACAATTGCTCTTGCTCAAGCTCATCATAAGCGAGCACTCGAGGTGACCCGTATATGAGTTCCGTGGGGAGAACTGCCTCTGCCCCGTAGACCAGGGCAAAGGGTGTCTGGCCGGTGGCTCGATTTGGCGTCGTTCTGATCGACCAAAGAACCGCCGGCAACTCACCAATCTAGTGCCTTCCACTCTTGCGTAGCCTGTCAAAAGTCTTCGTCCTTAAGCCTCGCAGGACTTCTGCATTCACCCTCTCCGCTTGGCCGTTGCTCCGTGGATGTGCCACGGAAGCAAAACAAACCCTGCTGACGAGATCCTCAACGTATTGCATGAAGGCGTGGCTCGTGAACTGTGTGCCATTGTAGGTGATGATCCTGTTGGGTACCCCAAAACGGCACACTAGTCCCTTGAAAAACTTGATGGCTGGCTGCGCTGTCACCTTCCTCATTGCTTCCACTTCCGGCCACTTTGTGAACTTGTCGATTGCGACGTACAAGTACTCAAAGCCCCCGACTGCACGGGGGAAAGGGCCCAAGATGTCGAGCCCCTAGACCGAGAAGGGCCATGAGAGAGGGATAGTTTGAAGGGCTTGAGCTGGTTGATGAAGCTTCTTCGAATGGAACTGTCACGCTTCACACTTGGTTACTAGTGCCGTCGCATCCTGGAGGGCGGTGGGCCAGAAGAAACCTTGCCGGAAAGCCTTGCTGGCAAGGGCCCTCGACCCTATGTGGGAGCCACATATGCCTCCATGTATCTCTGCCAACAACTTTAGCCCTTCCTCCCGGGAGATGCACATCAATTTCACCCCGTTCGGCCTTCATCTGTACAATACACTACCAACAAATTGGTACAGAGCAGACCGGCGGGCTACTCTTTCTGCCTCTTACTGCTCCTTAGGAAGCTCCCCTTTTTGAAGGAATCGGACAGTGTGTTGTGCCCACGCTGGAGCCTGTGGCTCAATGGCAAGGACCAAAGGCATTTCTTCTGCCGCGGGAGCGGCCGGCTCCACGGCCATGACCTGAGGTCCCACGAGAGTCAGTTGCCCTGTGGCAGGGTCGGCATCCACGGTAGCATCTTCGCTGGCGGCTCCGGGGAGCTCGGTGGGGAAGTACTTGCCGGGGCCTAGCTTCCTCCGCTTGCTCTGTCCGGTCAACGGCTCAACATATGGTTGGGTTAACTGAAGCACAAAAGTACCTGGTTCCACAAGTAGCTTGAGGGCAGCACGCTTTGACAAGTAGTCGGCGACGTCGTTCTCCGCTCGAGGGACATGTTCCGCTTGTATACCGTCAAAGCGCTCCTCTAGTTTCCTCACCTCGTCTATGTAAGCTTCCATCAACGGGCTTTGATAATCTTTGTTGACCTGCCTGACGATGAGCTGTGAGTCGCCCCTGACGATGAGCTTCTTAACTCCAAGGTCTGTCGTGATCCTGAGACCGGCAAGCAAACCCTCGTACTTGGCGGTGTTGTTGGTCGACATCTCCCGGGGGAAATGCATCTGGATGACATAATTGAGGTGCTCTCCGGTGGGTGCGACAAGCAGCACGCTAGCACCGTCGCCTTGCAGCGAGAAGGCACCATCAAAGTACATGATCCAGTTGCAGCTCGCTTCCTTGCCGGGGAGAGTGTTCTCCTATACCTCTTCGTCGGGCGTCGAGGTCCATTCCGCAACAAACTCCGCCAAGATTCTGCTCTGAATCGTCGAGGTGCTTTCAAACTTCAAACTGAAACTTGACAGCTCCAAGGCCCATTCCACGATCCTCCCCGTTGCATCTAGGTTGTGTAGTATCCGTTTCAATGGGAGGCGGGTGACCACCGTGATCTCATGCGCTTGGAGGTAGTGGCACAGCTTCCTCGAGGCCATAAGGAGGCCGAAGAGCAGCTTTTGCACACCTGAGTACCTCGACCTAGCCCCCTGCAAGAGGGAGCTGACGAAGTACACTGGGTGTTGCACCATTTTCTTTTTCTGCGCCTCTTCACCCGGTCATGTGGGTCCTGTCGTGCTGGCGCCGGCCCCTGCCGGGGACTCGATCTTGCCGGGATCGAGCCCTACCAGAGAGGGTTTTGGTTTGCCTTCTGTTGGCTCTGCCGCTGTTGCTGCCTTCTCTTCGACCTCTCTCTGCGCCACTAGTGCGGCGCTAACCACTTGATTTGTTATCGCTAGGTAAGGCAGCAACGGTTCTTGTGGTTTGAGCGCAACCAGCACTGGGGTAGAAGAGAGGTATTTCTTCAAATCTTGCAGCGCTGCCTCGGCTTCTGGGGTCCACTCCACTGGCCCTGCCTTCTTCAAGATCTTGAAGAAAGGAAGGGCATGCTCCGCGGACTTGGAAATGAACCGGCTCATGGCAGCAACGCAGCCAGTGAGCCGACGCACGTCCTTGATCCCCTTGGGTGCCTCAATCTGCTCGATGGCCTTGATCTTATCTGGGTTTGCTTCAATCCCGCGCTGGGACACAAAGAACCCGAGAAGCTTGCTGGACGGGATGCCAAAGACACACTTCTCAAGGTTCAATTTGAGGTTGATCTTGCGCAGGTTCCCGAATGTTTCCTCCAGATATTGCACAAGCGTTGATTTGTCCTTGGTTTTGACCACTATGTCGTCCATATAAGCTTCCATATTTCTATGTAGCTGGGGTTCAAAACCAATTTGGACTGCTCTTGCAAAGGTCGGGCCAGCACTCTTCAACCCGAAAGGCATCCGTAAAAAGCAGTACGTACCACATGGGGTGATGAATGTTGTCTTTTCCTCGTCTTCTTTCGTCATGAAGATCTGGTGGTATCCCGAGTAGGCGTCAAGGAATGATAACAGGTCACATCCAGTCGTGGAGTCAACAATCTGGTCGATGCGCGGTAACAGGAAAGGATCCTTTGGATAGGCCTTATTGATGTCTGTGTAATCAATACATAGAGGTTTTCTCCTTCCTTCTGGGGGATGATGTGTAAATCACTCGCCTGGCCATGAGCTTGGTGACCTCTAGTAAAGGCGCCAACAAACTCATGGCACAGATCCGCCCAAGAAGAGATGGAATCCACCGGCAAGTGCATCAACCATGACAGAACATTAGGCTTGAGTGCCAATGGGAAGTAGTTGGCAAGCACCTTATCGTCACAGGCCCCAGCAGCTTGCATCGCGATGGTGTAGATGCTCAGGAACTCTGACGGGTGGGTCTTGCCATTGTACTTCTCGCCAACGTCAGGTTTGAACGTACGTTGGGAGGGCCACTGGAACTGCCGCACCTCACGGGTGAAGGCCGGACAACCCACCTCATAAGGTAGGCCACCGTAGCCTCCCGGTGTTGGGTGGTCCATAGCGGGCCCTGCCCTCCTGTTCGACTGGTGGCGCGCGTCACGTCGGCGCTCGATCATAGTTCAAGCATCCTCGTGAGCTCGCTCCCGGAGGACATGGCGCTGATCGCGGTTGGTTCACGGGTCGGACGACGCGATGGAGATATCATCACAAGCATCGCCGCGGCGGGCTGACGCCCGGGGCGGTCGGGATGGAGGCGGGGAATACACCGTGGCCGCGTTGCCTCCGGCGTGGCATCCGCTAGCACGTGGCAGCCCTGCGGAGCAACGGCCGACGGGTTCCGCCAGCCGCAGCCCATCATTGTTGGCGATGCCGACGAGGCTCCGGACGGTGGCCCTCCATTCATCAAGCTTCCCCGCGACGGGAGGAAAATCGAGGAGCAGCTGTGCGCGCGCTAGGGCTTCCGCTGGCGTGGGTGGCGGCGAAAGCTGGATGGACCACGATGCGCCTCGACTCCTAACCATGTTAGAAGGAGCTGCGTCACGGCTCCGCAGCCGTTCTCCACCTCCATCAGCACCTCATTGCGCACGCTGGCCCTCCTCTTCATGTGATGGGCGCACGGGACTCTTCCCAGGGCGGCACGCAGGATCACCCGCAGGGTGACGCTGCTCATCACGCACAACCTGAGAGGAGCGCGCCATGGGCGCCGGTGTTGGCGTCTTGGAGGTCGCCGTGCCGCCACCTGGCGGGACGGCGGAACCCCTGAGGGGCCCTGTGCCGCCTGTGGGGGGCCCGACTCCGTCTCGGGAGGCCGCGACTAGTGGCTCGTCACCTGGCACACGAACGGCGGCACTCGCCAGGCCTAAACCGCCAGGGTGATGTGGATGTTCGCGGGCCGCGCCACGGGTTCTCTCCGCTACTGGTCCGCACCGGTGCCGGCAGCTTGGTCCCGGACGAACCGATCATCGTGGTCGTCTTCTTCTTAGGAGCCATGGCGATGAAGAACAGCTTGGCCAACTACTAAGCCAGATTCTCACAATAACGCAGAGCCCCTACCTGGCGCGCCAAAGATGTCGGTGGGAAACGACACCTATGGGATCACTGGAATCCCTTCTACGGTTGCGGGGCCCGGGATCGTGAGAAGAGCGGGACTAGTGGATGACATAAAGGGGATTTACCCAGGTTCAGGCCGCAAAGATGCGTAAAACCCTACGATCCTGCTTTGGTGGTTGTATTAGTGTTCTTGAGCTCTCAGACTAGCTCTGGGTGCTGCAAGGTTCAAAAGAGCCGAATCCCCTCTCAGTATGCCATGGGCCTCCTTTTATAGGCGAAAGGGGCTGCCACAGTGGCACACTGGAGGTGGAAGGTGCTACAGCATTGCGAGGTTATCGCTAGTATTACAGGACAAGACGCATTAAATGCGGGGCTTAGGTGTCCTTCACTTTATCAGGGACGGGGGCGGGGCCCATCCCATCCGTCGCTGTTCCCCTTGCTTTGACACGCGCCCTGGCCAGCGATGCATGCGGTGCCATGTAGGCAGGCAGGTAGCTGAGGTGGCGCGGTGGTGGAGCCTCCACGAAGGATCACATGCTACCACGCAGGTGCCTACCCCGCTGGTTGGGTTGGCAGCTGTGTACGAACGGCGGTAGGAACTTGGCTGGTGCGGGCCTGGCAGTGGCCTTGCCGGTGCGCTTGGTGATGGTCTTGCCGGGTGGCCCGGCAAGGGTCTTGCCATGGTGCGCTGGCTCCCCCAACAAGGATCTTGCCGGGGGGCCCTGTGGGTTTCTTCGGTGGGGATGGTTGCCTTCCTATCCTCTTTTGATCTTGATTGCTCTTTGTCTTCACAAAGATCTGCATGCCACCACGGTGGTGCTTCCCGAACCTTGTCCCAATGCGACTGCTCGGCGTTTGGTGGGCTCGAGGGTGGCTCGCTCGGCGGGTGTGGACGAGCTGCCCCAGCAAGGATCTTGCCGGGGCTGCTGAGGCTGCCCTCGGCAAGGGTCCTTGCCGGGGCAACCTGCATTTCCCGTGCGACCTTTGTGGTCTTGGTCCTTTGTTGTTTGCTTTGCTCGCCTTATGGCTTCGGCTTTTCTCTGACTTCCCCTTCCTGCCCTGTGATGTGTGGCTGTGGCGGGAGGCTCTAACTGCCCGTGCACAAGTAGAGGGGTCAAAAGCAGAGCCCCTACTTTTGTACACCGACAAAGTGTGACGTCCCCGATTCAATCATACACTAATCATACATGCAAATGTGTACGACCAAGATTAGGGATTCACAGGAAGATATCACAATACAACTCTAGACACAAATTAAAATAAAAAAAAGCTCGATATTACAAGCCAGGAGCCTCAAGGGCTCGAATACATCAGCTCGAATACAAACGAATCAGCAGAAGCAACAATATCTGAGTACAAGTACAGACATAAACAAGTTGCCATAAGATGGCTAGCACAAACATTAATGCAGATCGAAGAGGCGCATGCCTCCTGCCTGGGATCCTCCTAACTACTCCTGGTCATTGATGGTCTACACGAAGTAGTAGGCAACCTCGATGTAGTGGTAGTCGTCGTTGGTGGCGTCTGGCTCCTGGGCTCCAACATCTGATTGCGACATCCTAGAAGAATGGAAAAGGGAGGAAAGAGGGAGCAAATCAACCATGAGTACTCATCCAAAGTACTCGCAAATAAGGATCAACACTACATATGCATCGGTATCAATGAAATGGGTAGTATGTGTGGACTAAACTGCAGAATGCCAGAATAAGAGGGGGATAAATAGTCTTATTGAAGACTACGCTTGTGGCAGCCTCCATCTTGAAGCATATAGAAGAGAGTAGCAAGTACAACATCAAGTAACATCGTATAGCATAATCCTACCCAGCATTCCTGCCCTCGTCACCCTGTGGGAAAGCGATCACTGGGTTGTATCTGGCACTTCAAAGGGTGTGTTTTATTAAGTATCCGGTTCTAGTTGTCAGAGGTCGAAGTACAACTCCAAGTCGTCCTGTTACCATGGACACTGCTATTCGAATAGATAAACTTCCCTGCAGGGGTGCACCACATTGCCCAACACGCTCGATCCCTCTAGCCGGACACACTTTCCTGGGTCATGCCCGGCCTCAGAAGATCAACACATCTCAACCCTACCTAGGCCCAACAGAGAGGTCAACACGCCGGTCTACATCCTAAGTGCGCAGGGGTCTTGGGCCCATCGCCCTTTGCACTCCTGCATGTTACGTGGGCGGCCGAAAGCATACCTAGCCCCCTTATACAAGCATAGCCGTTCCAGTCCAATCCGGCATGAGCTGCTCACTCGCTAACGTCTGAAGAACTTCGGCTGATACTACGACGCCGAGTGCCCATAACTGTCCCTGTGTAGTTGGTTAGTGCGTATAGGCCAAAAGACCAACTCAGATCAAATACCAAGATCTTGTTAAGCGTGTTAGCTGATGTAACCGCGGACGCTGACCAGGGACCAGGCCCACCTCTCTCCTGGGTGGTTTCAACCTGCCATGTTGCTCTGCCACAAAGATCCACTCAGAGGTCCATCGGGACACATGTCCTTTCGGCCCCTAGTCCGTGAATCACTCTCGGTACTCTACGAGCCAACGCGACTTTAGTCACAACACTGTATCATGTACAGAATGTATATAGCATATAGCCGTGATTACCTTCCAAGTGACCACGGCTCGATACTATAGCGTGGCAGACGGACAAGAATGTAGGGCCACTGATAATAAACTAGCATCCTATACTAAGCATTTAGGATTGCAGGTAAAGGTATCAACAGTAGTAGCAAAGACAGGTTATGCAGCAGAATAGGATCATCCGAATGCAGTAATAATACTTCTAATGCAAGCAGTATAAAGAAGGAGTAGGCGGTATCAGGATGGTCAAGGGGTTTTTGCTTGCCTGGAAGCTCGGTCGAGAAGGAGGGGTCGTCACCACCGTAGTCGATCGGGGCATTAGTGGTGTCAGTCTTGAAGTCTACCGGAGAGCAGAGGGGGGAAGAAACAATAAATATAATGCAAAGAGATGCATGACGATGCATGACATGACAAATAGCGGTGCTAGGTGTGCCCTAAGGCGGCACTAGGCGTTACCGGTGAAGGGGGGAAACGTCCCGGAAAGTTCCCTGGTGTTTGGCACTTTTGGTCAGACGAACCGGAGGGGAACGGTTGCATGTTCGCTATGCTAGGGACGTGTGGCAGACGAACAGATTCGGACTCGTCCCATTTTCTGAGCAACTTTCATGTACAAAGTATTTTTATCTGAGATACGGTTTCTTTTATATTATGTTTCAAAGTTTTAATTCATTTTTGGAATTGACAAGACTTATTTTAATACGAAAATTAATAGTGCATAAATGCTATATACACCCAGAAGTGTACCCAACCAATGCATGTGTGAGGCTGACAGAAGGGCCCAGTGGCTGACTCAACAGCTGGCTGGGCAGGCCTTATCCACAAAAATAGTAGGGGGCCCATTTGTCATTGGCTGCAGTGCTAACCAAGGTTATTTATAAAGTGGATTAATTAAAAAGATTGGACCCACCTGTCAGCATGTCATTGGGTTCGTTTAATTAGTGTTTAATAAATCCCAGGTTAATTTGGATGTGGGTCCCATTAGTCATTTACACATGGGTGGTGGATTAGAGTCTAGCTTAGCGGCTAATCCCACGGGGTCCGCCTGTCGGTGGCCCATGGGAAGGTTCGAATGGCCGGCCACGCCTATGAAGCAGAACACAGCGGCGCCGCGTGGGACCTCACCAGAATCGCCCCTCCAGCCACGAATAGGCACGTAGTTGGGTGTGTCCGATAGCATGGGAGTTTCCATGTCGGACGGTGGTCGTGACAGTCGCCAGGGAGGCCGGGAACACTATCGGCGCTGATGGCAGGCGGCGGCCGGAGCTCGGCCTCATGGCAAATGGCGCCAAGGACGGCCAAAACGAGCAAGGGGAGGGTAAAAACGGACAGCGGCTCACAATGGAGCTGTAGGGATGGCAGCGGGGTCATGGTGGTGCTTGAGGAAGCGAGCTAGGGGGAGTGGCGGTGGCGGTGCAAATCCCAACGAGGTCGGTGAGGCCGCAACAACGAGCTTCAAGACGTAGCTCCAGGCGGCGGCTTGGTGCTCCTCGGGTAGCGAGGCGACACAGAAGGACGGACTTGGCGCTGGGGACGACGTGGATGCAGCTGGATCCGTCCAGGAAGGGGAAGGGGCGACGAAGGCCGGCCGGACTTGGTCGTTGGGGCGGCGGAGGTCGGGGCCGAAGGACAAGGACGGAGGGAGGAGTTGT
Organism: Triticum aestivum; assembly: GCF_018294505.1. Classification (NCBI taxonomy): domain Eukaryota; kingdom Viridiplantae; phylum Streptophyta; class Magnoliopsida; order Poales; family Poaceae; genus Triticum; species Triticum aestivum. Next base: position 364,523,244 of record NC_057807.1, read on the forward strand.
GGGGCGGCACCTGATACGTCTCCAACGTATCTATAACTTATGAAGTATTCATGCAATGTTTACAACAATTTTATATGGTTTTGGTATGATTTGCATGGAACTAACCCGGACTGACATTGTTTTCAGCAGAACTACCGTGGTGTTGTTTTTTGTGCGGAAATGAAAGTTCTCCAAATGAGCTGAAACTTTTTGATGATTTTTTTGGATCAAACGAGACCCCCGAAGCTTCGTGGAAGGACCAGAAGGTGAAGGTGTCAGGCACAAGACACCGGGGTGCGCCAGGGGGCCCAGGCGCGCCCCGGTGGGTTGTCCTCACCTCGAGGCCCATCTTCACGTGAAACCAATGCCAAAAAATCCTATAAATACAGAAACCCCTAGAAATAATCCTAGATCAGAAGTTCCGCTGCTACAAGCCTCTGTAGCCAAAAAGACCAATCTGGACATCATTCCGGCACTCCACCAGAGGGGGAAATCATCACTGGTGGCCATCTTCATCATCCCGACAGCCACCATGATGCGGTGGGAGTAGTCCACCTTCGGGACTGAGGGTTTGTACCAGTAGCTATGTGTTTAATCTCTCTCTCTCTCTCTCTCTCTCTCTCTCTCTCTCTCTCTCTTTCTCTCTCTCTCTCTCTCTCTCTCTCGTGTTCTTGAGATGTCACAATCTTGATGTATCGCGGGCTTTGTTAATATAGTCAGATCATATGGTGTTTTCCCCTCTCTACCTTGTTGTGAATTGAGTTTTCCCATTGAGATTTTGTTTTATTGGATTGAGTACTTTTATGGATTTGAGAACACTTTGTAAGTGCATCTAGTGCCACCCCTAGTTGGTTTTGGAGTATTGACGACAAACGTGGTTGACGGACTAATGTGTTTGTGAGAGTTGCAGGATAACACAGGTAGTGTCCCTCATTGATTCGGCTTACCTACCAGAGATGACCCCTAAAAATGTGTGAAGACATTGAAGACAATGGTGGTTCGTGAGGACATTCACGACGAAGATTATGACACGTGAAGCTATTCACTTGAAGACTATGGAGTGCGAAGACATAGTTGTTTCGTAGTTTCCTTTTTCTTCTTATTGTCATAGGAATCACTGTATTGTTAAGTGGGTTCCAAGTGAATAAAGTCAGAGTGACTAAAGTGATGCTCAACCAAATCCTATGTCTTCGAGCAAATACAATGAGAGCAAATCTTATCCAGAGCTGGATGAGTCGGCTTTACTTGTAGCCAAGCCAAGCTGACGCGTGTGTTTGAAATCTGATCGTTGGACACATGTCAGTTCCTTAGTGACCCAGGGTCATTTTGGACATATCCGGTCGGGTTGCCTCCTGGCTATAAATAGCCCACCCCCTACACCATAAATTGCTGGCTGCTCAGAGTTAGTGCATGCCTTTTTTGGTTTGAGAGCAACCCACCTCCGAAGCATTTGAGAGAGAAATCCTTGCAAGGACAAAGCCCAAAACACCCAGAGCCAAAGAGTTTTAGGCATCACTGAAGTCTTTCTATCCACGTGATCTGAAGACTTGTTACACTTGAGGACTGTGAATCCTCCATCCGGTTAGGTGTCGCGTTCTGAGCATCCAAGAGTCATTGTGGATTGCCGGTGAACGAAGTCTGTGAAGGTTTGGAAGTCTACCTAGAAGACTTACGAGAGTGATTGGGCAAGGACTGGGTGTCCTTAGCTCAAGGGGAATAAGGTGAAGACACGGTCTTCTGAGTTAAATCTCAGCCTCCCTAACCAGACGTACAGTTGTCACAGCAACTGGAACTGGTCTACCAAATCCTTGTCTTCGTCAAGCTACTGGTTCTATCCTCTACTCTCCTTACATTACAGTTGTCTTCGTGAAGTCATTGCTTGCCTGTCTAATCGGTTTGACTTCACACTATGAAGACTATTATCTATTTAGCTTCATACTATCTACCATTCTGATCCTGTCTACCTAGTTGCAATTAGTCTTTGTTCTTTCATTATATTGTATGTTAGACTAATGCTTATCTAGTGTAGCTTTCATTCCGCTGCTTAGTTTTGAAGACTTTCATAAAAATCGCCTATTCACCCCCTCTAGTCGATAACTACCACTTTCAATTGGTATCAGAGCAAGGTACTCCCTTGTTCTGTGTGATTCGGTTTAACCACATGGAGTTTTAGCTATGTCAACTGCAGGGATAATCAAGGTCTCCGCCGTGTGTCCTATTTTTGATGGTCAAGATTATCCCAAATGGAAGGTAATGATGAAGAAGCGCCTTCTTGCCATGAACAGTGAACTATGGACCGTCACAGAGATTGGTCTCACTGATTTATGCAAGATGGCGAATGCTTGCGACATTTGAAAGTACACTCATCTGGATATCACGGCTAATGATATCATATGCTCATGTCTATCAAATGATGAGTTCAGGCGCATCATGCATCTTTGCAATGCAAAGCTTATCTGGGACCGGATTTCAGATGTCTATGAGGGTCATCGAACCCGTCAAGACCCATGGTTCTGCGAGTCCAAAGAATCTTTGAAAATGATGACTTTTGAACCCGAGCCATCTGATCAAAACTACTGTCTCATGGCATGTAGTGTCAAGGTAACCTCTGGTGATTCCAAACCTAGATATAAGACACTTGCTAAAATTGCAACTGAGCAACAAACTGCTATGGAACATATTCAAAAGCTGCTAGACAAAAGTGATGACTTGTTGGACGCGGAAATGAATCGAACCCAGTCCTTAATCAAAGACATTAAAGTCTTCGCATTAAGTACGAAGATCTTGAAAGTTGTCATGAAACTCTCTCAGCCTCTCATGAGAAGCTCTCCTATGATTATCTTCAAAGGAAGCAGGATCTATAGAAACTAAGAGCGTCTCATGAAGATCTTCAAAAATAGAACGATTCACTACTCGCCCAACAGATCAATACCGCTCAGGTAGAATTTGTTCCACCATGCTTAAAGTGTATTTAGCGTGATAATGATGTCTCTGTTGGTGAATGTTCTACTGCCTCTAATGTTGCAATATCTTCAACTTTTGATGTGGTAACTAACCCCTCTACTGAGGATGTCACTACTATTGCTGATGAGAATGCTAGGTTGAAGACATTGCTTGAGACCGACATGTACAAAAGCCTCAAAGGGCATCAAACTTTGTGCGATGTCCTCAAGAAACAGATTCTGAACCGAAACCCTAGGAAAGAGGGTGTTGGGTTCGAGAGGAAAATGAACGTTGATGGTTCATATTGGATGCCTGAGCAGTACCCCAAAACCACCTGGGTTGCTGCTAAGGATCCTTCAGTGGATCCATCTACTTTATCTGGCTTCACTTGTGCTAATCCAATTATCATTGATGAATCCTTTGATGCTAATTATAAACTATTTAAGAATCAGAATGGTGAAGTGTTTGCCAGGTACATTGGTACTAACTGCAGGAATGGGTCACCCTAGAAGAAGATCTGGGTGCCCAAAAGCTGTCTTGAGAAGCTTCTCGTGAATCTCATCTTGACACCACCTGGGAAGAAGACAAACCCCCGACCAAAGGCGTCATATGGTCTAAAGGCTTCATACAGATAGAGGACCACTCATGGTCACCCAAACACCAATGTTTTGCAGGAGAATCGCAATGAGACTCATGAATATGAGCGTGTTTCATCTAACCGCTATGTTCACAAAACTAAGAACTTTTCTACATATTCTTATGAGTATTATTCTCCTCCGTGCGAAGCTATTTGCTAGGGCTCCCAAGCAAAAGTTCTCAGATGCTGCACTTAGACTCATTGCTTCTAAGCCACCCCTGAAGATGTGGGTGGTTAAGAAGAATTAACTTCTTTTGCAGGGAAAGGTCTCCAGCCGGAAAGCAAAATCTTCTGACGATAATGCTGGAGACCTAAAACATCTTGTGGGACGCAAGATAAAATTCTCCAATGGTCTTATCATGTATTTCGTCCCAGGGTTCCTTGACGAGCATCCTATCATGCCTAACCAGGATTTAAACTTTGATAATATGCTTGTTCGCTACATGTTCCTACTTCACAATACTCTTGGTGAAGCCTATCCCGCTAACTACACTATAGGGTACAACTCCGAAAGCTACTGAATGGATCATGGATAGCGGTTGCACCAACCACATGACTGGTGATCGAAGTCTTCTTATGGATTCAACCCTACGTCCATCTACTAAGAGCCACATCACATTTGCTGACACTGGTAAAAGTAAGGTATTGGGTCTTGGTAGAGTTGCTATCTCAAAGGATCAGCACATGGATAAAGTGATGCTTGTTGAATCCCTTGGTTACAACTTAATGTCTGTGTCAATGCTCTATGATCTGAACATGATTGTGATATTTGGAAAATATCGTTGTCTTGTGCTAATGGAATCTGACAAATCTCTAGTCTTCGAAGGCTATCGAAGAGGTGATCTGTATATGGTAGATTTCTCAGCAGGACCACAGCTTACCGTATGTCTTCTAGCAAAGGCTTCAGAATGCTGGCTATGGCATTGACGGCTAGGACATGCGGGTGTCCGTGTCAAAATTGGCGGATCTCGGGTAGGGGGTCCCGATCTATGCGTCTTAGGCTGATGGTAACAGGAAGCAAGGGACACAATGTTTACCCAGGTTCGGGCCCTCTCGATGAAGGTAAAACCCTACTTCCTGGTTGATTAATATAGAAGATATGAGTAGTACAAGAGTAGATCTACCGTGAGATCATAGAGGCTAAACCCTAGAAGCTAGCCTATGATGGTATGATTGTAATTGTGATCGGCCTTCTAAGGACCATCCTCTCCGGTTTATATAGACAATGGAGAGGGCTAGGGTTTACATGGAGTCGGTTACAAGGAAGGAAACATAATATCCGGATTGCCAAGCTTGTCTTCCACGCAAAGGAGAGTCCTATCCGGACACGGGACGGAGTCTTGAGTCTTGTATCTTCACGCTTCAATAGTCCGGATGATGTATATAGTCCGGCTGTCCGGATACCCCCTAATCCAGGACTCCCTCAGTAGCCCCTGAACCAGGCTTCAATGACAATGAGTCCGGCACGCAGTCTTGTCTTCGACATTGCAAGGCAGGTTCCTTCTCCGAATACTCCAAAGTAATTATCGAACACGTAGACCGTGTCCGGATCTGCAAAATGATCTTCACATACCACCGTACAGAGAATGATATTTCACAAACGTAATCTGCTGACAACGTGACATGTTATTACAGTCGGGACATTACGCAAACCGTTCTCCCACAACCAGCCGTAGCGCATATCGCGAAGCAGTTTCCTCTGCATGTTTCGCCATAGCAGAGATCGTGTCCCCTTATTATGGGATTCTCATCAATACGGGTATGGGTAATCCAACCGGACCGCTAATCACGGCGAGTGGGAAACGAGCGGGTTCACCAGGCAAGTGGGGAGGCGCAAAAAGCTTTCACCGTCTCTATAAAGAGATAGGGTCTCTTCCTCTTTACCCACGCCTTCTCCTTCCGCTAGCCCATTCCCCTCTGTTCGAGCCCTAACGCCCAAGCCTTCTTCTTTTTCATCAAAGAGAGGTTTTCCAAAGATGTCTGGATCCGGAGTAGGAGGCAAATGGATGGCCTCTACCATCCAGGAGAGGGACATCAAGAGGCTCCGGGAGGCCGGGTACCTGGCCAAGAAGATCGGCCACCATCTCCCACCGGCGGGACAAGTCGTCCCTACTCCGGAGCCTCACGAGAGAGTCGTGTTTCTTCCCTATTTTGTCCCCGGGCTCGGGTTTCCCCTTCACCCATTTGTTCACGAAGTCATGTATTACTATGGGATTGATTTTCATGATCTTTCCCCCAATTCTTTTCTCAATATCTCGACGTTCATCGTCGTGTGTGAGGCCTTTCTCCGGATTTGACCTTACTTCGGCCTGTGGCTAAAGATTTTCAATGTGAAGCCCAAGGTGGTGAGTGGCGAGCACACAGAGTGTGTCGGTGCCATGGTGAGCAAGATGCCCAAGGTCGTTTGGCTGACGGGTGCCTTCAACGACTCCATCAAGGAGTGGCAGCAGCGGTGGTTCTATATCACCGAACCTCGTGGCAAAAAGAGGGCTGCAGCTCCCGAATTCAGATCCGGAGCCCCCTACGGCTCACGTCCTGGCCCAAGAAGGGCCCGAAGTAGTCCTCATCCGATGAGCTGTTACTGCTCCAGACGTGCGTCCAGAGTGTGGTCGACAAGGACGTCAAGCTCGTCGACGTAGTCCAGGTGATGTTAGTTCGCCTGGTTCTCCATTACCAGTGTCGAGCCTGTAATCTGTGGGAGTACGACCCAACCGAGCACCAAACCCTTCGGGAGCTTTACGATTCCTCCCACAAGGATATCTGGAAGGTGTTCTTTAAGTCCGGCAAATCATGGCCGGGCTCCTCCGAGGACTGTGGGTATCAATTATCCCATTCTGCGAGCCCGGTAAGTTATAGCTACGCTCTGTCTATCCATGCTTCAGTCGGCATGTCCTGAGGGAGACATTTTTATCATGCCTTATCATGACCCCAGGGATGGATAAAGAAGGTGGAGCAGATACAATGTCCCACCCCGCTACCGGAGGAACCGGCCGGACCTCTTCTGACGAAGATGCTGGTCCCCGCGCCTTAGAAGGCGCCAAAGAAAGAGGCCTCCAAGAAGGTCAAAAAGACCCGGAGCGGCCTCCGTCACCGCGAGGCTTCGGACACAAAATCCGAAGACTCCAGCGACGATCCTTCTTCCGAAGACGAAGAGGAGGAAGCAGAGGAGGACGAGCCTCACTCTGGAGGTGGGAAGAAGAGGTTGGCTTCCTCGTCCCTGGAGGTCGAATCGCCCAGGAGGGGGAGAGGTTCCCACCCAGAGGCGTCCACCACGGCTGCCGATAACAGCCTGGAGTGGGATCCCAGGGCCCAGCCCCTGGGAAAGTCGTAAGTATCCGACATCCGGACAAGCATATGCGTCCAGGGCCATTTGGGTACAGTAGCTTTAACTGTCGCCATATGTCATGCAGCTCGGAGAGGTCTCGCGCCGGACAGTCCTCATCGGAGGATTTGCTGAGCTCGGACGCTTTGGCGACCGAGATGCCTCCAGAGGCCCCTTCCCCGAAGTCCAGGCGCGACACTAAGGTGTCGTCTCAACGAGGCCTGGACTAGGGGAGGCATGTCTCTATGGCCGGACACACAGGGGCGGAGGCCTCTCGGCGTGTCGATGGTGGGGGCGATCTCGGGTTTGGACCACAGTCGGACAAGGTCCCGGAGACCTCTAAGGCTCCAGGGTCGGGCGAGCAGCCACCTTCGACGGTGGGAGGCTTGTCTACTCCGCCGGCAACCTCCGTCCAAGCAGAGCTGCCTGGCGGTCTATCGACAGTGTTAAAGAGCGCGTCTATTGTTGATGAACATCGGACCCTCGTGGGTGCGGTGATTGAAAAGATTCAGTTCGTCGAGAGCGGGCTGAATGAGTCTTGCCTTGGCCTTATAAAGGCCTTTGAGGTATGTTTTCTAAGAAACCTTTGAAGAATCGTCATAGTATGAGTAGTAGCCCCTGATACACTGTCCGGCGAAAGAGAGAAAGAGCCGGACAGGGGATCAAACCCTCTGCTTTTGCAGGAGCCTTTGTGAATGACATATAACCCTTTGTGTGAAAATAGGCGTCTGCAGAGATGACGACCGCTCATAGTGTGGAAATGTCCGGACTGACGCAGAGCCTGGGGCGGGCCGAAGAAGAACTTGGCCGTGTAAAGAAGCAATAGGAGGAAAAGCAAGGTATGCTGAAACATTGTCTTGAATGCAGAACGAATGAGTAATTGTGCCTAGTGAAAAGTATTTGTATTGTATGCTCTAGGAGCGAGTGCCGAGTATGAGGCACTGAAGAAGGCTGTGGCTGATGCCAACGAGAAGGCTACCGCCGCACAGGCACTTCGTGAGAAACACGAGGCCAGGGTCATCGCAGCTGAGCGAGAGCTCCAGGAAGCTGTGAAGAAAAGTGAGGGCTTGGAGCAGAGTTTAGTAGGAAAAGAATCTGAGTGAGAGCTCCAGGAAGCCGCGGAAAATGCTCGAGAAGAAGCCCGAGGTGCTGTGTGGGACATCCAGGAGGCGAGGAAGGTTGCGGTTGGTAAGGCCTGTTGTATTCATGGCCATTTGTACATGATAATAGGGAGAACTCTAAGCGACAAGCTGAATTCTTGTTTTTACAGGGGCGTTTGCAGATCTGCCTCGTAGTACATCAGATGTTGCCCAATTCTACTGGACCGAGGAGAAGAAGTCTGCGGGGAGGGATTTCTGGTCGCAATATTTGGCGCCGAATTATCCGGTGCCTTTTATCGATCAGCTGAAGCAGCTGGTCGAACTGCACCAGGCGGACGAACTAGCCATGAAGGACTTGGTTGTCCGGCTGTGGCCCGCGGAGCCAATTCCGAGCAGTTACTTCGGCCTTGTGAAGCGGATTATGGGCGCCTGTCCTCGGCTTGATGCTATTAAGCGATCAGTCTGTATAGATGGTGCGTGCATGGCGTTTGCCCATGCAAAAGTGCATTGGGGGAAGCTTGATGCGGAGAAGCTGATGACTGAGGGGCCGCCAGAGGGTAAGGAGCACCGCAAGCCCGAGCTATACTATGAAGGTGTACTGAAGGGAGCCTGCCTTGTGGCGGATAAGTGTACCGAAGACATTATATTTCCCCGAGGGTACTCCTGCCGTTCTTTGTAATATGGGATAATGGCACTTTTATTATTTATTGCCTGTTTTGTTTGAACATTTGTTCTTCCTCTGCGACTGTTTAGTGTATGTAAATCCTGAGAGTTGGCCAGTCGTCGGCTTCTGCCCCCACGAAAGAAATACGGGGGTGTTCGGGACATACTTGAACACGCTTTATCCCATGGCTGGGTCCTTTTAAGGAGGTGTTCCTCACCACGAACCAGGCAATCGGACTATACGGCTTTACCACTCTCACTTAGCCATAGGAATTCGAGTATGGTCGGCGCAGCCCCTAGTGTTCGGAAGACCGCACTAGGGGCTCTATTGTCGCCTGATCGGAAGACCGATCCCTCACACTCTGCATTTATAATGTCATTATGCGGAATAAATCTTTAAGGATTTTACAACATCTCGAACAGCTGACCAGCTCTCGCTATATCATGACAGTCGGTTTTCGGCTTTCTCTACTGAGGTGCTCATCCGGCAGAACCAGGACAAAATCACAGTTGTTCTCCCAGCGCTACCTTAGCCGATGGGGCGGAACGTAAGGTACCAAAACATGGGAGCCGGGCAAACCCAACCAATGACCCAAGACATGATTCGGAGCTGATGCATATAGTGCTATAGGTTCGGGGTGCCGAGCAACCGAAAAAGTGGTCGGACTTTTATTGCCGTACTGTGAAGCCCCTGGCATAATCGGGCATGACACAAGGCGTGGGTGTCATTTTTGACAAAAAGGCGTCGTTGAGAAACGATAGCCGGTAAGTGTTTATTTAAGTCTACGCATTGTAGTAGGATAATATGTCTATGCATATGAGTACGATTTATGATTATGAAAAGAGGTGTTTTTGGCGGAATCTATCATGGCCGGACTGCAGGGGGCTGTGAGTGGATCTAAAGTGAATCCTGACTGCCTTCTTTAGGGGGGGTTCACTTACGTGTTCCTGCCTTTGTGTGTCCGGGCCGATTCCCCGTTGCCAATCCTGTTCTGCGTCAAAGTTAGTTTGTAAAAGCAAATACCTGAGGGAAGCTAAACATCCTCTTGTGGTTGGTCCGAGGGTTCCTGATCGGAACCTGGTTATCCCAGCCGTTATACCGTGAAGTAGCGCGGACTCCTCCGTTGGTGTCCGGATAGTTGGTTGTCATATCAAAAAAAATGATAGGCAGGCACAACTCGTTACTCCGGTCAGCGGTATGATTTCCGCTCTAAAGGCAGGGTTCGGCCTTGCCCATAGGTGTGGTTGTATCACACGGGGTTGGCCTAATGGTTTACCACGTGGAATCTAGTCAACATGGTTCGTCCCATTAACATATGGTAAATTACCGTATGAGGGGAGGTGCCAAAGAATTATTCTTTGGCGTGGCATTTTTTGGTGATCCGAAGATAACCATTAGAATGGTGGGCCAGTAAAACTTTGGCTTTTGCACCTGGCATCTTTTAAAAGATGTTATTTGTGGCTTCATATCCGCGGGGGCTCTATGTGAGATGGAGCCCCCAGACTACTAGGTCTAGAGGTACTGCAATTAAATTGTTCTGGTTGATATTATCCGGACGGTTGATGTGATCGGGGGAGATCGGTCGTATTTTTATGATCTGGAGGATCTTTTGACGTCACCGTTGTTGGACTCTTCCCCTCCTTGTTTCCGGCACACGACCGGCCGCTTTGTTTTGAGGATCTGGCATTCTCTATTGGTGTGCTTGGCCGTCCTTTTAGGAGTACCATGAATTTCACATGGTTGATCGAGTATGTTGCTCGGGCCAGATAGGCGTGAGTTGTTCTTTGTCCGCTGATCGGACTGGTTAGGTTGGGGTAACAAATTATGCCGTGCGTGCCCTTTGTCGGGGCGGTCGAGTTTGTATTTCTCGGTGGTCAGGACATTGGTCCATCTGTCGATGAGTAAATCTTGGTCAGCTTTGAGCTGTTGTTGCTTCCTTTTCAGGCTCCTCGCGATGGCAATAAGCCAGCGCTTGAAGCGCTCCTACTCCACGGGGTCCTCAGGCACGCCGAACTCGTCATTGCCAAGGCTAATCTTGTTTTCGGAGGGGGGCATGTAATTGTCTTCCTCCGGATACCCGTCCGTCGCCTGTTCATCTGGGTTGTCCTGCCCATCTTCCTACTCGGCCTGCTCGAAGGCGGGCTGATCGGGGTTGTATTCATCTTCGACATCGTCCGGATTGTTTTCATCTCCGGTGCCGGTATTGCTGTGGCGGGGCTTGGAGTGGCGCTGGCGACGCCCATGCTTTGCTTTCTTCTTGGAGGGGTTATCCTCCATTGCCTCATCGCCATTGGTTTCTTTAGGAGTGTCCACCATATATATGTCATATGAAGAGGTGGCTATCCACCGCCCCATGGGTGGTGGTTCCTGTTCTTCTCCTACATCGTCATCCAAACCGTCGATGTCTTCAGAGTCGAAGTCAAGCACGTCGGAAAAATCATCGACCGTGGCTATGAAGTGGGTGGTGGGTGGGCAACGAATTCCTTCGTCGCTAGCTTCCCACTCGAGCCGGGCATAGTTCGGCCGAGAGCCTCCTAACAAAGAGAGAGACTTTAATGAATTCAGCATGTCCCCAAAGGGCGAGTGCTGGAACACATCCACAGCGGTAAACTCCATTACCGGAGCCCAACCAGGCTCGGAGGGCTCAGGAGCACGCGGACTGGAACCTACAACCGGATATGAGTCCGGGGGTCCGGAATCACAAGCGTCCCTAGAGGTGAGGCATGGGTTCGGCTCTACCGCCGATGAGTGTGCGGCCTACGGGGCGGGGTCCATCCACCCGTCCTTGGGCCACGCAGTCTGCTCCGGATTTAGGTCCGAAGCTACTGCAAGGGTGATATCTCGAGCACTATCCGACAGTAGGTCTAGGTCGTGCTCATCGTGACTGTCTGGCGCTCCTGTAACAGGCCAGATTCCATCGAAGATCAAGTCTCCGAGGATATCGGTCGTGTAGTTCAGGTTTCCAAACCTGACCTGGTGGTCGGGAGCGTAGCTGTCGATCTGCTCCAGATGGCCAAGCGAATTGGCCCGCAGTGCGAAGCCGCCGAACACAAAGATTTTTCCGGGGAGAAAAGTCTCACCCTGGACCGTGTTGTTGACGATTGAAGGCGCCATCAATCCTTGAAGCAACGACACAGAGGAACTCTCAATGAAAGCACCAATGTCGGTGCCAAAACCGGCGGATCTCGGGTAGGGGGTCCCGATCTATGCGTCTTAGGCTGATGGTAACAGGAAGCAAGGGACACAATGTTTACCTAGGTTCAGGCCCTCTCGATGGAGGTAAAACCCTACTTCCTGCTTGATTAATATTGAACATATGAGTAGTACAAGAGTAGATCTACCGCGAGATCATAGAGGCTAAACCTTAGAAGGTAGCCTATGATGGTATGATTGTAATTGTGATCGGCCTTCCAAGGACGATCCTCTCCGGTTTATATAGACACCGGAGAGGGCTAGGGTTTACATGGAGTCGGTTACAAGGAAGGAAACATAATATCCGGATCGCCAAGCTTGTCTTCCGCGCAAAGGAGAGTCGCATCCGGACACGGGACGGAGTCTTGAGTCTTGTATCTTCACGCTTCAATAGTCCGGACGATGTATACAGTCCGGCTGTCCGGATACCCCCTAATCCAGGACTCCCTCAGCGGGCATGAGGAACATGTACACTCTAGCAAAGAAGAAGCACATCATTGGCATCAAGGGCGTCAAGTTCAAGAAGGATCATCTATGTGGTGCCGATGAAGCTGGAAAGATGACGAGAGCCAAGCATCCCTCGAAGACAATCATGACTACCTCACGCCCCTTCGAGCTGCTTCACATGGATCTGTTTGGCCCTACTCACTACTCTACTCTCACTACTACTGCACATCTCTATGGCTTAGTTATTGTTGATGATTACTCAAGATACACCTGGGTGCACATAATTCTCTATAAGACTAAAGTGCAGGATGTCTTCAGACGCTTCGCAAACCGGGCCACGACGAATTATGGCATCAAGATCAAGCATATCTGGAGTGACAATGGCACTGAATTCAAGAACGCTGGCCTCGACATTTCTCTTGATACCTTTGGCATCACACACGAGGTCTCTGCTCCTTACACACCTCAGCAAAATGGCACCATGGAGCGCAAGAACAGAATGCTCATTGAGATGGCACAAACAATGCTCGATGAGTACAAGACTCCAAGAAAATTACGGCCTGAAGCTATTGATACTGCATGCCACATCATCAACAGAGTATATCTTCACAAGTTCTTCAAGAAGACATCTTATGAACTTTTGACTGGTAAGAAGCCAAATGTCGGTTACTTAAAGTCTTTGGTGCTAGGTGTTGGATCAAAGATCCACATCACACTTCTAAATTCACACCGAAAGCAGATGAAGGTTTTATGCTTGGTTACAGAAAGGACTCGCACACCTACAGAGTCTTCAACCTCTTTCACTATAAATTCGTTGAAACTATAGATGTGCGGTTTGATGAGACTAACGGCTCGCAAAGAGAGCACCTGCCAAATGTGCTAGATGAAGCTGCACCAGGTGAGGCTATCAAGTTAATGGGTACTAGAGAAATAATACCCACAAAGGAACTGGCTGAGGATGAGATTATCATTTCTACACCTAATCAATCTAAAGACAATGCTCAGTCCGAAGCCAATGCTGATGACGAAGACAACAGTCAGTCAGATCAAAATCTTCGTCCAGCCCATCCTCGGGTTGCAAATGAAGTCCAAATTGAGAAGATCATTGATAGCATCAACGCTCTTGGCCTCTCACTCGATCAAGAGCTACACAACTAGCAAACTTCTATGGTCACTTTGCTTTTGTCTCTATATCTGAACCCAAGAAAGTCGAAGAAGCCTTCATGGAACCTGAATGGACTCAAGCTATGCAAGAAGAGCTTCAATAGTTTGACCTGAATAATGTCTGGGAGCTTGTCAAACGTCCTGATCCTTGCAAGCACAATGGCATTGGCACGAAATGGATCTATCGCAACAAGCAAGATGAACTTGGACAAGTTGTCAGAAGCAGAGCTCGCCTTGTTGCTCAAGGTTACACACAAGTGGAAGGAATAGACTTCGCTGAAACCTTTGCTCCTGTGGCTCGGCTTGAAGCCATTCGCATACTACTGGCTTATGCAAACCATCACAACATTCTTCTGTATCAAATGGACGTGAAGAGTGCCTTTTTCAATGGCAAAATCGAAGAAGTGTATGTCACTCAACAGCCTGGTTTTGAAGATCCTAAGCATCCCGATATGGTGTACAAGCTCAACAAGGCATTGCATGGCCTCCAACAAGCACCTCGGTCTTGGTATGACAGACTGAAGGAATTCCTGAAGAGCAAAGGCTTCAAACCTGGTTCACTAGATCCCATTCTCTTCACGAATACATATGATGGTGAACTATTTATGTGTCAAATATACGTGGATGACATTATCTTTGGATGCACTGGTAAGAGATACAGTGACGAGTTTGGATACATGATGCAAGAGCAATATCAGATGTCCATGATGGAGGAGCTGAAATTCTTCCTTGGTCTTCAAATCCGTCAACAACGCAATGTCATCTTCATATCGCAAGAAAAATACCTTAAAGATTGCCTGAAAAAGTTTGGAATGCAAGACTGCAAAGGGTACATGATGCCAATGCCAACCAAAAGTCATCTCGGACCTGACACCAATGGTAAAGAGTTCGATCAAAAGGTATACTGCTCCATGATTGGTTATTTGCTCTATTTATGTGCATCTAGGCCTGATATTATGCTTAGCATTTGCATGTGTGCCCAATTCCAAGCGGCACCAAAGGAGTCACATCACCTAGCGGTGAAGCGAATACTTAGATATTTGGCTCACACCCCAACACTAGGATTATGGTATCCAAAGGGCTCAATGTCGGTGTCAAAACCGGCGGATCTCGGGTAGGGGGTCCCGAACTGTGCGTCTAAGGCTAATGGTAACAGGAGGCAGGGGACACAATGTTTTACCCAGGTTCGGGCCCTCTCGATGGAGGTAATACCCTACTTCCTGCATGATTGATCTTGATTATATGAGTATTACAAGAGTTGATCTACCACGAGATCGTAGAGGCTAAACCCTAGGAGCTAGCCTATGATTATGATTGTTCTTGTCCTACGGACTAAACCCTCCGGTTTATATAGACACCGGAGGAGGCTAGGGTTACACAGAGTCGGTTACAGAGAAGGAGATCTAACATCCGAATCGCCAAGCTTGCCTTCCACGCAAAGGAGAGTCCCATCCGAACACGGGACAAAGTCTTGAATCTTGTATCTTCATAGTCCAACAGTCCGGCCAAAGCATACAGTCCGGCTGTCCGGATACCCCCTAATCCAGGACTCCCTCAGTAGCCCCTGAACCAGGCTTCAATGACGATGAGTCCGGCGTGCAGATTGTCTTCGTCATTGCAAGGCGGGTTCCATCTCCGAATACTCCAAGGTAGATTATGGACACAAGGATCGTGTCCGGCTCTGCAAAATAATTTCCACACACCACCGTAGAGAGCACAACACTTTACAAATCTAATCTGCTGAGAATTTTTCACGGTCTGCCCTTACACCGCGGCCTGGCTTAATACGTACCGGGTTTTTTTCCAGCCTGCCATGACACGCACTGCAAGGCGGTTTCATTGGCACGCCTCGTCGAAGCAGAGATCGTGTCCCCCTTATTGCGGGGTTCTCATCAATACGGGTGTGGGCAACCCAACTATGCATGTTGGCATGCCTCCGCGTTTTTAGGCAAGTCCCAAACGGTTACGCTGAGTACGCTTGATATTCACCCCCTTTATAGAGGGGCCAAGGCCTATCCCTCTTTCCTACCACGCTTGCGCCTTTCTGCATCTCGAGTTCCAACACCCAAAGCTCAAGCTTAGGCACTTCAGATCTTCAATCATGTCCGGATCCAACCTTCAAGGCCGGTGGATGGCCTCCTCTGTCACAGAGGAGGACATTGCGAAGCTCAGGGAGGCGAGATATCTGACCGCCGACATCAAGCAGGCTTCCTGCTCTAAGGCAGGTCATCCCCACTCCCGAGCCCAATGAGACCGTTGTATTCGTTTCTCACAGAGGGCTCATGTTTTATTACGGGCTAGATTTTCACGATCTAGCTCCGGACTCCCTCCTTCATATCTCGTCGTTTATTGTCATGTGCGAAGCCTTCCTCCACATCACCCCACACTTCGGCTTATGGCTCAAGACCTTCAATGCAAAGCCGAAGGTGATCGAGGGGCGACACGTGGAGTGCGGAGGCGCTGCAATAAGCAGAAACACCGATGCCCCATGGCCAGAGGGTTCCTTCCCGGAGGTGTCTGGTCTATGGCAACGGAGGTGGTTTTACGTCACAGCTTCCCGAGGCACAAAGTGGGCGGCTGCCCCCGCCTTCCGCCTGGGCCCTCCGCCTCAACTAGCGTCATGGGCCAACGTGGGACTGGACTGGGGGCCTGCTAAGGACGTACCGACATTGCAGAGCCTCATTCAGGAGCTTCTTGAGAGGGGCATCAGTCTTGTCAGCATAACTCAGGTAATGCTAGTTCGACGGATCCTGCCGTGCAAACGTCGGCCTCTCCGGATGTGGGAGTTCAACCCAAAGGGTCCGTGGACTATTCAGCACTTCTTCGGCATGACGCTCGAAGGGATGTATAGGTTATTCTTTGGACCACAAATAAAGTGTCCGGATACCACCGAGGATGCGGGCCTGGGCTGCAATCGCCCAGATGCCCCAGTAAGTAACCCTGAAACTGAACACTTCGTTTATATTTATCACAACATTATTCTGAAAACTGTCCGCGGCCAGGATTGGCTCAGCAAGGCGGAGAGGATGATGTGTCCGGCCCCACTTCCCGAAGGCTCGCCCAGTCCTGCAATAGCCAGGATGCTCAGACGTGCGCTAAGTCAAGTGCCCTCGGGGAAAGACGAAGGGAAGAATAGAGAAGCCGAGCTTCACACATTGCACATCCAAACTGGGGGAGTTACTGTCTCCATGAAGGAGGATAGTCGGGGAGGGGAATCAAGGTTTCCTCCCCCCGCGGGAAGAAGGGGGCCGCCTCCGAAGACTTGGAAGCGGAGGTGCCTAGACAAGGGAAGAAAACTTTACCAGGGGGCCCTGCCCCGGAGGGCGTCCTCACCGTGCCATGCCTGCAAACGGGCAAGCCCTCCACCGAGCTGTAAGTTAATAGTAAATACAAAGCTACTGCTTCCTCCTCCGAGAACAATAACAAGGATCCATCCTTTGCAGTCCGGCTAGTAGCTCTTCTCGACAGAGTTCGTCTTCGAGGGATCTTCTTCCGAAGATGATGGAGAGTGAAACCCCACCTGCCTCTCCGCCCCATGGGGCGGGCGACCCCGAGGTGTCATCACGGAGGAGTCTAGATTCATCGAGGCCAGAAGCTAAAACTTCGGCCGCCCTAAGCCTAGAGCATTCGGCTCCCACGGGGGGCAATAAGAAGGGTCCGGTACAGCCCGGTGACCGGCCGGACACGCTGACGGGCCTTCTGGAGCAAGTTGCTCTCTCGGAGGATCACCGTGCGTTAATGGGTACGGTGTTTGAGAAGATTTCATCTGCCACAAGCGGGTTGAATGAAGCTTTTACGAGCCTGCTCAAAGGCTTTGAGGTACATAATGAAATACGGAATTTTTCAGTTGTACCGCACGCGCTAGGTGTGCTCCGTATAGATAGTAGCCCCTCATACTCTGGTTGACAGCCCTAGGCGGCAAACGGAGGATCACACTCTCAAGTAATGATCGCACTGCATTCATTCACAGGTGGCTAAGGGTCTGGCGATAGACCGGACCGCTGAATTCGCCAAACTAAGGCGACATATTGATGTGGTGGACGCCGACATCACACTTGTAAACGAGCGGCTTAACGAGTCACAGAGTATGTGCTCTTTTTTTCCTCATTTGTTATAGGAAATATTAAGAGGATCATAATGTTAATGTGATATGCTTTGGCTGCAGGCGGAGCTGCTGCCGTGGAGGCCCTGAAGGCGGAACTTGCCCTAGCTAAGGAACAAGCCCGGGCTAGCAATGCGGCTGCCCTAAAGGCGACCAAAGATTTGAGAGCCGAACAGGCTGCTCATCGCCGAAGTGAAGATAAAATAGCCGAGATGGCTGTGGAGCTGAGAGACGCTGCTGGCCGGTATGAGCTCCTTGAAAAGGAGAATCAGGCAAAGTTGACTGACCTAAAGAGGGCCCTTGATGCGGCCAAGGAGACGCGTTCCAAAATTAGGGATGTGCGGGAGGAGCTTAGACAGACCGGAGAAATCGTGGTTGGAAGCCCCTATTTGTTGCGGATGAAGTTCTTAGATCCAAAGTACGCTCCTCTGGATCGGCTTTGGAGCGCTGCTGACGCGTATGCGGATCTGGCAAAAAGTACGGCTGATGCGACCAAGTTCTTCAAGGATCAAAAAGATAATGAAGTAGAAAGGCTGTTCTGGTCGCAATTCAGTGCTCTGACGCGCCCGTTGCCATTGAGTGAGAGGATGGCCGCTATGGCCGAGCTCCATAGGTTGTCCGGTCTTGCAATGAGGTATGTAATAGACCATCTATGGACGAAGGGACCGAGGCCGGACAGTTATTTTTGTTTAGTGCAACAATTCCTTGGCGCCGTATCGTGAATCGATGCCATGAAGAGGTCGGTGTGCGTAGAGGGTGCGCAGATGGCTCTTGCCCGTGTTGAAACATATTGGGCGGATATGGAGGCCACCATCATTGCAACCCAGAATCCGGCAGGAAGCCAGGACCCAGCCGAGCACTATTTTGAGCAGGTCATAGAAGGTGCCCGTGTAATATAGGCTCAATGCTCGAAGAATGTCATGTTCGAGTGACAAGTCGTTCAATTGTAAAAACAATTCTACTTTAATTATAGAGGCTATGTTTATACTTTCACCTGAAAGTGTTATAGTGCCTCCTGTGCGGCCATTTGATGTATATATATATATATATATATATATATATATATAAAAAGTGTTATTACGCACATTTTTGCAAGCACCCCTGCATTATATGTGTGGGGGCTGAAGCCAACGACTGCAAAAATGTGCGTAATAACACTTGATCCAATGTCTTGGTCCATTAAGGAGGTGATCCCACATCGAACTAGGCAACCAAACTATATAGCTTTAACACTTTCACTTAGCCATAGGAGTTTGACGGTGGGGCTACTATGTAGCCCCTGGTACCTTCGTGTGCATTCGGATACGGACGCGTATGTACATGACCAAGAAGCGGCCCTTCGTTAATGCGCGGGAATCCCGAAGATTCTGATGAGTCCTCGAGTGGTTGACCAGTCTCTCGCTGTATCATGACAGTCAGTTTTTGGCTTTCTCTTCTGAGGTGCTCATCCGGAATAACTAGGGCACAATCGCAGTAGTTCTCCTTTGGCCGCCTTAGCCGATAGAACGGAACATAAGGCAGTGAACCCAGGAGCCGGGCAAACCCAACATATGACCAAAGACATGATTCGGAGCTGATGCATATAAGGACAAACTCACGACGCCGAACACTCCTGAAGGTATTCGGACTTTATAACATATACTGGGCTGAGTAGCGCCTTGATTATGAACCCTGTATTTCCAGGTACGTGCATTAATCTGTCGTGGCGAAATGCCAATAACGCCAGTATCGCATGTGTGTGTATTGAATACCCATGGGATGTCAAGCAACAAGAGGCAATAAAGAAGGTTTACACATGGGCTTAATCTAAAGAGAAACCTTTGAGCGGGGCCCTGCTGCACGTCTGCGCCTTTGTCTCCGTTGTGCCGTGTCCTGGAAGGGTGTCGCACGAATGGTGTCTGTAAAAAGGAAAACTCATGTAAAAGAGTATGGCGTAAGCGTGCGAAAAGTTGGTTATTTATCAATGGATGGTAGAAATGTGAGACATTGGCATGTTAATAAGGTCAAGCCAAATGGTGAGCTTTATTACATGTTTGCAACCCCTGATGCCCTCTATGGAGGTACATGTATAGCACCCAGCTCAAGTTTATCTGGGTTGTTACCGACGGTGGTGCGCCGGACTCGTCTAACCATGTCCGTGGTCTTAACGACCGATCATGCATTCTAATAGGAGAGGCCGCTTAGTGTCCGGCTGCTAGAGCCGCCACATACTCTTCCGCACGTAAGGAACGCTCTGTGTTTCCGCTAACAGTGATGATGCCACGTGGACCGGGCATCTTGAGTTTAAGGTAGGCGTAGTGCGGTACTGCATTGAAACGAGCGAAGGCCGTTCTTCCGAGTAATGCATGATAACCGCTTCGGAAGGGAGCGATGTCGAAGAGTAATTCTTCGCTTCTGAAGTTGTCGGGAGAACCGAATGTCACCTCTAATACGAGGGAGCCCCTGCAGTAGGCCTCAACGCCTGGTATCACTCCTTTAAAGGTGGTGTTACTTTGGCTGATTCTGGATGGGTCTATCCCCATTTTGCGGACAGTGTCCTGATATATCAGATTGAGACTACTGTCGCCGTCCATGAGGACACGAGTGAGATGGTATCCATCGATTATTGGGTCGAGCACCAAGGCAGCCGATCCTCCGTGCCAGATACTAGTCGGGTGGTCCCTGTGATCAAAAGTGATCGAGCAGGCCGACCAGGGGTTGAATTTGGGGGCGACGGGCTCTACAGCGTATACGTCTCTGAGTGCGCGTTTGCACCTTCTCTTTGGTATGTGAGTCGCGTAGATCATGTTTACTATTTTAACTTCTGGTGGGAATTTTTTCTGTCCCCCAGTGTTCGGCTGACGAGGCTCATCCTCGTGTTTACTTGGACTTTCTCTTCCTTTGTGTTCGGCATTTAACTTGCCTGCCTGCTTAAAGACCCAGCATTCTCTGTGAGTGTGATTCGCAGGTTTTTCGGGGGTGCCATGAATTTGGCACAATCTGTCCAGGACTTTGTTCAGGCCGGACGGTCCCTCTTTGCCGCCTTTGAATGGCTTCTTTCGTTGACCAGGTCGGGAGCCCCTGAATCCGGCATTGATCGCCATGTTGTCCGGACTTTCTTCCTTGTTTCGACGCTTGTTTTTATTGCGTCGTGGCTTCCCTTGCCATCCCTAATTTCGGATGTGCCCAGGTTGCTGGTGCCTCTACGGGCCAAGCAACTATCCTCACCCATGCATAAGCGGGTCATAAGTCTTGTTAATGCCGCCATTGTCCTCGGCTTTTCTTGGCCGAGGTGTCTGGCGAGCCACTTGTCTCGGATACTGTGCTTGAAGGCTGCTAGGGCTTTGATATCCGGACCATCGACAATTTGATTCTTCTTAGTGAGAAATATGTTCCAAAGCTTATGGGCGGACTCTCTGGGTTGTTGTATTATGTGACTTAAATCGTCTGCGTCCGGAGGTCAGACATAGGTCCCTTGAAAATTGGCCCTGAAAACATCCTCAAGTTCCTCCCAACTTCTGATTGAATTTTTGGGGAGGCTTTTCAACCAGTGTCGTGCTAGCCCCTTCAACTTGAGGGGAAGGTATTTGATAGCGTGGAGGTCATCCCCACGAGCCATGTGGATATGAAGGATAAAATCCTCAATCTAGACCCCAGGGTCTGTCATTCTATCGTATGCCTCTATGTTCACGGGTTTGAATCCCTGTGGAAATTTGTGATCCAGTACCTCTTCGGTGAAGCACAGAGGGTGCACAGCCCCTCTGTATCTAGACATGTTGTGGCATGCTGTCGACTGTTGTTGTGTCCGGTGTTGATTTCGAACTGGTATTCGATCAGTCTGATCATTTTGGTGACCGTAATCCTGCGCCGGAGCATGTCCTCTAGATCCATAGATTGGACCTGGTCGCGCCGGCCTTTTTGTCCAGGAGCTCACGTAAATCGTGTGCGGTGTTAGTAGCTGCTCTATCGCGGTCATGAAGTGGTTGGTCCGGTTGATTGGCCGTATTGTTCTTTGGCGGAATGGCTTCATCATCGAATTCGGGCAGCAGCTTGCGTTTTGGGTAGCTATTTGTGTGGCGGTCGTCGCCATATTTTTCTTCAGTTTCTAGCACTTTATTCCATCTGCGGTTGAGTGTATCCTACGCGGCTTTAAGCCTTTGGTTCTGCTTCTTTAGGCTTCTCGCAGTGGCCATAAGTCTTATGTGGAGGTTATCTCGTTCCAAACGTTTATCCAGGATGATGAATGCATTGTCGTCTAGACTGTACTCTTCTCCGGAGACAGGTTGATGAGTTCGGACCTCGGGATCGCTGTGATCGGGCGTCTGCTCCAGGCTATGTTCGGCATGACCTGGCTCATCCTGCTCCATCGCTGGGTCCATATGGTCGTTGTTGCCTTTGGAGTTGACTAGGGTGTCGATTTTTCTAGCATTGTTATCGCTATTTTTACTGTGGCCGGACTTAGAGCGGCGCTTGTGCCATTGTTTTTGCTTTTGTCCGGGGGGTTTATCCTCCATTGTGTCCTTTTTGTCGCCATTGTCCTCCTTAGGCGTGTCCACCATGTCTATATCAGATGATGAGGTGGCAGTCCAGCGCCCCATGGGCAGTGGTTCCAACTCGTCCTCTGCACCGACGTCCATACCGTTGGTGTCGTCAGAGTCGAAGTCAAGCATGTTTGTTAGGTCATCGATGGCGGCTATTAAGTGGGTCGTGGGTGGGCGGAGATTTTCTTCGTCGTCTGAATCCCCCTTGACTGGACATAGTTAGGCCAAGAGTCCTCTGACAAAGAGAGAGACCTTAAAGAGTTTAGCACGTCACCAAAGGGTGAGTGCTGAAAGATATCCGCGGTGGTGAACTCCATGATTGGTGCCCAATCAGCTTCAATGCGCACGGATAAGCGCGGTCCTGGACCTACAGCCGGAAACAAGTCCAGGGGTCCGGCGACATAGATTTCCTTAGAGGTGGAGTCTGTGTTCAGCTCCAACACCGATGAGTATGCGGCCTCCATGGGGGGTCCATCCACCCATCCTTGGACGACGCGCTCTGCCCCAGATTTAGGTCCAGGGCTGTTGCAGGTGCGATATCCCGAATACTGTCCAACAGCAGATCCAAGTCGTGCCCGTCGTGACCGTTCGGCGCTCCTCACGAAGGCCCAAATTCGTCGAAGATCAAGTGTCCGCGGATGTCGGCCGTGTAATTCAAGTTTCCAAAGCTGACCTGATGGCCAGGGGCGTAGCTATCGATCTGCTCTAGGTGGCCAAGCGAGTTGGCCTGCAGTACGAAGTCGTCGAACACGAAGATCTGTCCGGGGAGAAAAGTCTCATCCTGGGCCGTGTTTTTGTTGATGATTGAAGGAGCCATCAAGCCTTGCGGTGATGACACAGTGGAACTCTCAATGGAAGCACCAATGTCGGTGTCAAAATCGGCGGATCTCGGGTAGGGGGTCCCGAACTGTGCGTCTAAGGCTAATGGTAACAGGAGGCAGGGGACACAATGTTTTACCCAGGTTCGGGCCCTCTCAATGGAGGTAATACCCTACTTCCCGCTTGATTGATCTTGATGATATGAGTATTGCAAGAGTTGATCTACCACGAGATCGTAGAGGCTAAACCCTAGGAGCTAGCCTATGATTATGATTGTTCTTGTCCTACGGACTAAACCCTCTGGTTTATATAGACACCGGAGGAGGCTAGGGTTACACAGAGTCGGTTACAGAGAAGGATATCTAACATCCGAATCACCAAGCTTGCCTTCCACGCAAAGGAGAGTCCCATCCGGACACGGGACGAAAAGTCTTGAATCTTGTATCTTCATAGTCCAACAGTCCGTCCAAAGTATATAGTCCGGCTGTCCGGATACCCCCTAATCCAGGACTCCCTCACTCAATATTTGATCTGGTTGGATATTATGATGCTGATTATGCTGGTGGCAAGGTTGATCGCAAGTCCACTTCAGGAACATGTCACTTTCTTGGACGATCTCTTGTCTGTTGGTCTTCAAAGAAGCAAAACTGTGTATCACTCTCCACTGATGAATCTAAATACATTGCTACTAGATCATGATGTGCTCAGCTTCTCTAGATGAAGCAAACTCTCAAGGACTATGGCATCAACACGAAGAATGTGCCACTCTTTTGCGACAATGAAAGCGCCATCAAGCTTCCCAAGAATCCAGTTCAGCACTCGAAGACAAAGCACATCAAGATCCGTCATCATTTTCTCAGAGATCATGTGAACAAGGAAGACATTGATATCATTCACATCAACACTGAAGAGCAACTAGCTGATATCTTCACTAAGCCCTTGGATGAGAAGATGTTTTGCAAGCTGCGGTGTGAGCTAAATATCTTAGAATCCTCAAATGTCCAGTGAGTGGACACACATCCTAACGCTAATGCATGTTGATGACTTAGATGTGCAACACACGAAGTAACATATTTCTTCAATTAATGAAGACTTACCCTTTGAGTGTAAATACATTAATGTGGAATTTGACTTCGGAGCACCATGATAATTGTGTGCCGTGTTTGGGTCTAATATTTCCTATACGGTGGGTAACGCCACCACCAAAACTTTTCGAAGATTTTCATTTGGCATCATGACTGCATTATCTTCGCATTTGGATTGTCTTCAACATTGGTTTATCTTCAAAATCTATATCTTTGCAATGTTAATTTGTCTTCAGTAATAATTATATCTGCATATGTGTTCTGTCATATACAACATTCACTTATAGCTATGTCTTCATGTTGCTATTTTTCTAACCTAAGTGAATGTGATCGGACCCTAATCCCTTGTGTGCTACTCCCTCAAATTCTTTCTGTCTAAGTCATGTGCATTGTGTTGACCCTAGTCAAATATCTTCTCTGCGTCCTTGTCAGCAGAAGATACAGAGACACACATTTAAAACTGCTTTTAATGTTCTATCCCTTGCCAGAAAACCGGAGAAGCCGAAACGAACGCCCGACAATCCAGGTGTGCGTGGGAACATAGATCAACTCCTGATAAGTTGCATGCACGCCACGTGTCCCTCAGATGTGAACCGCCAGGGGCACATGCGTAATTGCGCTGCGCCGCCCTCCTCCTTCTTATAAATTCACACCCCTTGTGGTCAAAATTCTTTCTTACACCTCGCCACCTCGCTCAAACCCTAGCGCCTCCGCTAGCTCGCGACGATGTCGGAGACGAAGCGCTTAGCTGTCGCGACTTCTTCGACGCCGTCCTCACGCTGGCCGCGGACCTCTTCCTCTCTGCCGCCGCCGTAGGTGTCTTCCGCCGCCAAGTTTGGGACCGGGAGATTGGACTGCTCGGCATCCCGTCTACATCGTCTCGTAGTTCATCTGTGGTAATTAAAACTTACTTTTTACAGTCTTTTTCATCTGTCAAATGCATCCACTTTAACCAAAAGTGGTTTATACACTTCCAAATCTGGATCTGCCTCTTTCTGAATCTCATATATTGCAAATTATGTTCACTTATGCGTCAAAACTAGTTAGATTCATCACTTGTACCTATTCGTGGATTCGTACAAATCTGGAACCAACTTCCTTCGATAAGTGAATGTCTTTGCACTGTGAGGTCAATGTCTTCAAAACTGATTTACCTTCAAAATCTTCTGAGAATTCATATGACCTCTTCCCCTTCCCTCGCATCTCTAATGCTATCACAGGTACATGTCCGCGGGAGAATCCCTTGGTTCTCATAGTCTGCATTCATTTCCAGAATTCTTACAGCGTCACATCGAAGCTCCTGAAGCTAGTTCTTGTCTGACCAGCAGACGGAAGCCTTTCACTGTATTTAAGCCAATTAGTCTAAATATTATGGCTTTAGGGAAATTTACACGAAAAGGAGGCAGGCAATGCCGTGGCAACACTGCACTTGATTTTCCTGAAGATCTTTATGAACTCTACAAGTCTGACTCAGAGGAGAGCTACACCCAGCGCAAGAATAGGATCCAGTGGATCCGAAGATATTGGGTATAGCAGTGGTTCATATACAGGTTTGTAACACCTAAGTATGCTGAGAAGAATGCCATCAAGTGCCCGTGGGATGATTGTCTGTACCGCAACTTGGTACCGAAGAATAAGGCCGAAGCTATTGAACAGGGGTTCTATCCCTGCATGGTTAGAGGACCACAGCCTGAGAATGCCGACCCATCATCTCTCCTATGGTGTCATGAAGACATTCTTTTCAAGCGCAACTTTCAGTTTGCAGAAGATTCAGCGGCTAAGAACCAGAAGGAGTTTGGCCTCAACTTCAACCTTGGACCCTCCGCTCCAAGATCAAATGGAACTCGTGAAGCCAATGATAACAGGATTGGCCCCTTCACCAACTTTGACGGGCTTCTGTCTCATATAGCTGTCCAGAGAGCTGTTGTTGAGAAATCTGCTGAAGAAGCTGATTCTGATGATGCTCCACCACCACCAAAGCAATAGAAGAAGAAGGAAAAAAGCTTCAAAGCCATCTGTCTCTGCTGCTCCAAAAGCTTCAACCAAGAAGTCACTGAAAACTGCACTTCCTGAATCCAGTGTGCAGTCTGAAGATTTGTCTCGTGTGTCCAAGAGGACCAAGAAGCCATTGCCCAAGAAGGCTACTGGGCAACCCCTTACTCCTGCTGCCGTTCTGCGCAACGAGGAAGACACCATTGATCTGTCAAGCGATGAAGATCTTGGTGATGATGGCCTCGAGATGCTGATCAAGAGCAAGCAAGAGGCGGAGATCTTCAGCGATCTGCCCCTCTTTGATGTTGACACCTTGAACAATTTCATTGATGAGTGGTTTGACGACCAGAACATCAGCATTGACAGTCTGCAGCTGCCAGTGGGCATCAGCATCACATTCCACTCTGCTATTGCTACTGAGCTGGCCCTGGCACAGAAAATTGTCGAGCTCAAAAGCAAGATTGATTATGAGAAGGCCCATTTCAAGAAGAACATGCACAAGCTCAGTGTGGCAGATGTGCCAATCTTCAAGAAGATGTTGCATGACCTCAAAACTGAATTTCACAAGAAGCGTGAAGAAGCTAAAGGCTCTCGAGAACGCATGAACTCTTATGCTCAGAAAAATGTGCAAGCACACAATGAAGCTGAAAAGAGGAAAGCTCTTGGGAGTCCTGGCATTGATCCTAGAATGGCTGCTAAGAAGAGCAAGAAGCATGCTGAACTAATCTTGATGCTACAAGGCAGGGACAACCCAGCATTGTCTTCCCTGCCAACGTGACTAGCTCCAAGCCAAAGGTCCCCTCAGTTTCTTCTGAGCTCAAGAAGACTAGGCAGGATGAAGCAGAAGCCAGGAAGAGGAAGCATAAGGACACATCTGATGATGCCCCTTCCAAGAAAAAGTTGAAGACTAAGGGATCTAAGTCTTCAAGGAAAGAACATGCTGCTGCCCCTGAGCCCCTTGTTGTTGAACCCATTTCTGTTGCATATCCTGCCTCTGCTAATCGTGAGTGTTGCCTTGTTGTTCATGAGCCTGCTCACGCAGAGGCACTCGAATCTAAAGAAGTTCCAGCTGTTGACCCCAACGCAGTTGAAGACATTGGTCATGAAGACAATGTACTTGATGATGAAGTCCATCATCTCGAGCCTAGTTGGTATCATCGCCTGCTCCGACGAGCAGTGAATACATTAGCATTGGTCGGCCATTGACGCCAATTGCTCAAGATGACTCATGGGCTGAGCGCCAACAAGAAGAAACCCCGGTTCAAGATGAGAGACCCCGCGCTCCACCAGCTCAAGTCACCTATCTGGTACTTGATGATGACAATTACATGGAGACCACTCCATCTCCAAAAGCGTCGCCCGCGTTTCGCAGGCTTTGCAAAGGTCTAAAGCCATCCGCCTCCATGTAAACCATTCCAAAAGAAGATTCACAATAATCCAGCTCAGTGGCACGTCAAGTGTTCCCTGAAGAGAATCCTTCTACGACTGTTCATTCGTCTGAAGCTAATGCTGCTAAAGACATTCCAGCTGCATCAGCCGAAGAAGAAAGAAGATAAGAAGAAAGAGAAGCCACACCCCTTGTTGTTGATCAATTCATTCTTGAAGGGAATGTGATCGTGCCTGACCCTCCAGTCATTGACCAAATGGAGGTTGAAAACAATGAGGCTGCCACCAACACTGCTACTCAAGCCAATGACCCTTTCATGGCTGAAGACAATGTGGAGCCTGAAGTCAATGTGAATGTTGAAGCTACTGTGACGCCAGTCATCACTGATGGCGTTGTTCCTCCACCACGGCCTCACACCATGGAAAGGGCCTTCAATTGTGACGATCAGCTTGTCACTGTTTTTTGGCCAATCATGATTCCTCCTACCGCTCTAGGACCACAATATGACTATCATGTGGAGCGAAGGCCTCAAGTTCAGAAGCCAAGCCGCGTCTGCCAAGGCTTCCAAGTGTTGTCACTACACAAGGCTCATTCAGCATGCTTGGCTTCAAAGAAGACAATACATTCTTTGACAGTGCCAAGAACCCTTACAAGAAGCCAAGGATCTCATCTGCTAGATTTTGGAGCCACCAACAATGAAGCTATTACTCTTGCATTCTGTACAATCAAGACTAGATTTTTCCGCACAGGCGTCTAGATTGTGATGCTATGGCTGGGCTGCCATGTCTGGAAGAAGCCCTTGACTGCTTTAGGGATGTTGGTCTTTTGGCGTTCGTCGCTGATAAAGAGCACTAGAATGAAGAGCTCCTCCTGCAGTTCTATGCCACCTTACACATTCGAGGCTACAACAAGGATCCAAAGACTTGGATCCTTGAGTGGATGACAGGCGATGTTGATACGTCTCCGTCGTATCTATAATTTTTGATTGTTCCATGTCAATATTATTCAACTTTCATATACCTTTGGCAACTTTTTATACTATTTTTGGGACTAACATATTGATCCAGTGCCCAGTGCAAGCTCCTATTTGTTGCATGTTTTATGTTTCGCAGAAATCCCATATAAAACAGAGTCCAAACGGGATAAAAACAAACGGAGAATATTTTTGGAATATTTATGATTTTTGGGAAGAAGAACCAACGCGAGAGGATGCTCGAGGGGGCCACGAGGTAGGGGGGCGCACCTAACCCTCGTGGGCACCCCGTAAGGCGGTTGCTGCTCTTCTTTTGCTGCAAGAAAGCTAATTTCCAGAAAAAATCATGGCGAAAGTTTCAATCCAATCGGAGTTACGGATCTCCGGGAATATAAGAAACGGTGAAAGGGCAGAATCTGAGAACGCAGAAACAGAGAGAGACAGATCCAATCTCAGAGGGGCTCTCGCCCCTCCCACACCATGGAGACCATGGACAAGAGGGGAAACCCTTCTCCCATCTAGGGAGAAGGTCAAGGAAGAATAAGAAGAAGGGGGGCTCTCTCCCCCTCTCTCCCGGTGGCGCCGGAATGCCGCCGGGGCCATCATCATCACCGTGATATACACCAACATCTCCATCACCTTCTCCCATCTATATTCAGTGGTCCACTCTCCCGCAACCGGCTGTACCCTCTACTTGCACATGGTGCTTTATGCTTCATATTATTATGCAATGATGTGTTGCCATCCTATGATGTCTGAGTTGATTTTTGTTGTCCTATCAGTAATTGGTGAATTACTATGATTGGTTTAATTTGCTTGTGGTTATGTTGCTGTCCTTTGGCATCCATCATATGAGTGCGCGCGTGGATCACAACATAGGGTTAGTTGTATATTGATAGGACTATGTATTGGAGGGCAAGAGTGACAGAAGCTTCAACCTAGCATAGAAATTGATGCGTACGGGATTGAAGGGGGACTGATATATATTAATGCTATGGTTGAGTTTTACCTTAATGAATGTTAGTAGTTGTGGATGCTTGCTAATAGTTCCAATCATAAGTGCATAGAATTCCAAGTCAGTGATGAGGACATCAATACCATTGTTACACCCACAACCCCTACTGCTACATATACTGGACCAATTACTAGAGCTCGCGCATGCCAATGAAATTATCAGGTACTTTCATTTCTTGGTAATGATTCTAATGTTCATGAGAATATGATGTTGCCTAAATTGGATACATTTGTTTTGCTTACAAATGAAGGGCCTAGCTTGGAGAAGGATGAACATTGGAGCAAGAACAAGAATGGAGATGATGGCATGCGCAAGGGGAACAAGAACAAAGTTACAAGTGATGATTTCAGGACTTTGAAGCCACCATAATGAGTGCATGAAGCCTTGGACGAAATATACAAGATGCCACTTCATAAATTTCGTCCAGGGGCTATTCTAGGTGCTGCGTCACCTTATTATTGGGTCAGGCCCATGTAATTTCAAAATGCATAAGTATAGGCTATTTGTAGAGTCCGTATGTGTGGGGAAAAAAGAGATAGGGTTAGTTTCGGACCCCTCCACCAAGGGCCACGAAATTCACCCCCTCTTCCTCCATATATACAACCCTTAGGGCATCGTTTAGACTTTGGGTTTTGTTTAGATTAAAGTTCACCATAGCTGCAACTTCGCATACTTTGTTTGTGTTCAACGACCAGACAAAGGCGTCACAGAACCCCACCTTGATCAATAAAGCTTTCATCTTATATTCGCAATATCCAGATTGCAATCTCAGTTTCTTGCTTGTTCTTCATTTGCTTGCAGGAAACAGACCCTCGTGGTCAGGTTGATCGTGCTCCGGCATGGTCAATAACCTCTCGGAGTTGGTTTAGCGATTGCTAAGGCGCGACGTCCTCGCACGTCCGTAGTCGGATCGTCAAAGTCGACTTCCACCAAAGCGATATCCATCATCACATCGAAAGACGGGACACCTTTGCCTCTATCAAGTGGTATCAGATTTCCAGGTTGTTCGATGAGATTTTATAGTTTTTCGTAGTTTAGATCGAGTCGGTTCTTCATACCTACATTCCACGAAAAAGCCACAAAAAAATTAGGGTTAGTTCATCATATCCGAACCAATCTGAGCCTTTGCATAATCTTTTTAGGGTTTTGCTTTGTTGAATTTGCGGTTGTATCGTCGTGTCTAGTTGCTGGTCTTAGAGTCTAGTCCTTTAGAGTTTCGAGTTTTGTCACAGTTTGTCACGCTGCCGCCGCACCATCTTCATCGTAGTTGCCATATACCACCACCGCTGCCATATCCCACCAACGCTGCCTTATACCACCACCACTGCCATATACCACCACCACTGCCATATCCCACCAACGCTACCATATACCACCAATCTATATCCATATACCACCATCGCTATCATATACCACCATCGCTGCCATATCCTACCACCATATATCCACCACCAATCCGAGTTCTTTTCGTATTAGGTTTGTTTCTGGAGACCCCCGGGCAGTTTTTAGGCCAAAATTTCGGCGACCGAAAATATTTTTTCCCTATCCTATTTTTAGGTCCCAAGGAGTGTTTTGAGACATTCGCCATCATAGTGATTTTTTGTCGCACTTTTTCGTCGTCGCTGCCCTGATTTCCAAAAAAAAATTGTCAAAAAATTTCGTGCCCATCCTGTCAGTTTGACCTGGGAAGAGTTTTAAGACACTCGCCATTATCGTGATTTTTCGCAAAAAAAAGCAGCGCAAAAAAACAGAGCGGAAAAAATCCAGAGTGTGCTTTTCCTTTGTTTACGTGCAGCGCCGTGATTTTGTTAGTGTTCTAGGCTCGCGTCTCTAGCATGGTCTAGCCTAGGACCAGCATAGTACCGTCGTTGAGCGTTTATTCAACTTCATATCTCTGAATTGATTATTGCTGACCCTTTTTGCTACCATATTATAAGCCTTCCCAGCTCGACATACATCTACATCGTGCGTTTGACTCTCCCTGGTAATCGCTATATCCAAGCTTTGAGAGTTTTGACTACAACGGTTGCCGCTCACCTCCTGCTGCTGGGTAAGAACTGGTAAGAATTTGAGATTTGCTTGACGGGTTTGTGATACACCACCACCTATTCCTAGTAGTCTATAGGATCATATTCTTGTTTGTTTCTATTTGCTGCTAACCATGGCAGGATCACAAGCCGATGAGACTGGTTGGGAGAACCTGACAAACAAACAGCTACATGATAAATTTCAGCAAATGATGAGTGGACAGGTGCAAGATGTGCTAAACAGATTTGAAGAGGCCATGGAGAAGATAGATGGCATTGAGAAGACGTTCGAAACAAAGCTTGATAACAAGTTTAATGAATTGCTCACACGTTTTCCACAACCACCACCGACTGCACCTATCGCACCTCTGCAACGACAAGAACAACGCCCCCTTCCGAATCAGTATGGACGAGCGCAGCGTGTTCCTCTTGAGGATGGCCAAACTTGTGGTGCTGTTGTACCTGTTGTTGATGCTTCTTTGGCTCCTGCTCCTGCTGTTGCTGGTACCCAGGAGGATGATGAGTATGCGGGCGATTATGAGGATGAGGTTGATCAAAATCAGAACTACGTGCAGCCACCAGCACCACCACCAGCAGGTCGACCTTAGGTATATAATCGCAATGGTAGGCCTGCACCACCACCTCAGGTACGAGATCATGACCATGTTCCTAAACAAAAAGTGAATATTCCACCATTTGAGGGTAGATATGTTCCTGATATATATCTTACTTGGGAGTTAGAAACTGAACAGTTTACATGTTTACAATATCCCGAGGAGAGACGGGTTGCTGTCGCTGTTTGTGCTTTCACTAGTTTTGCATGTGTATGGTGGTCTGAACATTGTAGATTATATCCTATTCTAGCTACTTGGGCTGCTTTGAAAATTGCTATGCGTACTCGTTGGGTTCCACCATATTATCAATGTGAATTGCTCCAAAAGTTGCTGCATTTAAGACAAGGAAAAAATTCTGTAGAAGAACATTATCAAGAATTACAAACTGGCATGATTAGATGTGGTATTGTTGAGCAGAATGAAGCTATGCTTGCACGTTTTATGGGTGGATTAAATAGAGAGATTCAGACCATTCTAGAGTATAAGGAGTATACTAATATCACTCGTTTATTCCATCTTGCTTGTAAAGCTAAACGTGAAGTGCAGGATCGACAAGCAATGGTGTGCACTAACTTTTCTGCAGGTCGACCTTCCTCATGGACACCGCGTGCATCTTCTACTTCCACTACACCAGCACCTCCATCAGGTGCCACCTCGAGCCGTGATACAAGAAAGCAGGCACAACCACCACTATCTGCCAAGAGCGCACCTGCCGGACCTACACAGAGCTCTTCTTCTTCCATGGCATCAACAGGGCACACAAGTGATATTATTTGTCGTCGTTGTAAGGGAAGAGGTCATTATGCATGAGAATGCAAATCTCAGTGTGTGATGATTGCTACTGAGGATGGTGGGTATGAGTCCGCTAGTGACTATGATGAGGAGACTTTGGCCCTTATTACACGTGAAGAACATGGTGGATATGATTCTGATCATGAGACGCAATACATGGCTCATGAAGACGCTGACAGGTATGAATGTTTAGTTGCTCAACGTGTTTTGAGTGTGCAGGTCACACAAGCTGAGCAAAATCAGAGGCATAATTTGTTCCATACAAAGGGAGTTGTGAAGGAACGTTCTGTGCGCGTTATCATAGAAGGAGGGAGCTGCAACAACTTGGCTAGCATGGAGATGGTGGAGAAGCTATCTCTCACCACAAGACCACATCCACATCCTTACTACATCCAATGGTTCAACAACAGTGGCAAGGTTAAGGTAACACGTACTGTTCGTGTGCATTTTAGTATCTCTACATATGCTGATTATGTTGATTGTGATGTGGTACCTATGCAAGCATGTTCCTTATTACTTGGTCGACCATGGCAATTTGATAAAAAAATTGTCCACCATGGTAGAAACAATCAGTATACTCTTGTTCATAAGGATAAAAATATTACTTTGCTTCCTATGACTCCTGGTTCCATTTTGAAAGATGATATTAATAGAGCTAACAAAGCAAAACAGGAGAAGAATAAGAGTGAAAATCAGATTGTGGCAAAAGAATTTGAGCAACAAATGAAGCCTAATAATAAACCATCTAGTGTTGCTTCTGAAATTAAATTGAAAAGTGCATGTTTACTTGCCACTAAATCTGATATTGATGAGATAGATTTTAGCAAATCTATTTGCTATGCTTTTGTGTGCAAAGAGGTATTATTTTCATTCGAGGACGTGCCTTCCTCTTTGCCCCCTGCTGTCACTAACATTTTGCAGGAGTTCGCTGACGTCTTCCCACAAGACGTGCCACCGGGATTACCACCTATTCGAGGGATTGAACATCAAATTGACTTAATTCCCGGTGCATCGCTACCCAACCGTGCACCATACTGTACCAATCCAGAGGAGACGAAGGAGATTATGCGTCAAGTACAAGAGCTTCTCGACAAAGATTATATAAGCGAATCCCTTAGTCCTTGTGTTGTTCCTATTATTTTAGTGTCAAAAAAGGATGGTACATCGCGTATGTGTGTTGATTGTAGAGGCATTAATAGTATTACTATTCGTTATCGTCATCCTATTCCTAGGCTAGATGATATGCTTGATGAATTGAGTGGCTCTACAATATTCTCCAAAGTTGATTTGCATAGTGGATACCATCAAATTCGTATGAAACTGGGGGATGAATGGAAAACAGCATTTAAAACTAAGTTTGGATCATAGAGTGGTTAGTCATACCTTTTGGGTTAACTAATGCACCTAGTACTTTCATGAGATTAATGAACGAAGTTTTACGTGCTTTCATTGGACGATTTGTGGTAGTTTACATTGATGACATATTGATTTATAGCAGAACTTTGGAGGAACATTTGGAACATTTACGTGTTGTTTTTATTGCTCTACGTGATGCACGTTTGTTTGGTAACCTTGGGAAGTGCACCTTTTGCACCGATCGAGTGTTTTTTCTTGGCTATGTTGTTACTCCACAGGGAATTGAAGTTGATAAAGCCAAGATTGAAGCTATTGAGAGTTGGCCGCAGCCCAAAACGGTCACACAAGTGAGGAGTTTTCTTGGCCTTGCTGGATTCTATAGGAGTTTTGTGAGAGATTTCAGCACCATTGCTGCACCTCTCAATGAGCGTACAAAGAAGGATATGCCTTTTGTTTGGGGTACCGCACAGGAAGAAGCCTTCACGGTATTGAAAGATAAGTTGACACATGCTCCTTTACTCCAACTTACTGATTTTAATAAGACTTTTGAGCTTGAATGTGATGCTAGTGGAATTGGATTAGGAGGTGTGTTATTACAAGATGGCAAACCTGTTGCATATTTTTCTGAAAAATTGAGTGGGCCTAGTCTGAATTATTCTACTTATGATAAAGAATTATATGCTCTTGTTCGGACTTTAGAGACATGGCAACATTATTTATGGCCCAAAGAATTTGTTATACATTCTGATTATAAATCTTTGAAACATATTAAAAGTCAAGCTAAACTGAATCGTAGACATGCTAAATGGGTTGAATTCATTGAGACTTTCCCTTATGTTATTAAACACAAGAAGGGTAAAGAAAATGTTATTGCTGATGCATTGTCTCGTCGCTATACTATGCTTTCACAACTTGACTTCAAAATATTTGATTTGGAGACCATCAAAGATCAATATGTGCATGATGCTGATTTTAAAGATGTATTGCAGAATTGTAAAGAAGGGAGAACATGGAACAAGTTCGTTGTTAATGATGGATTTGTGTTTCGTGCTAACAAGCTATGCATTCCAGCTAGCTCTATTCGTCTTTTGTTGTTGCAGGAGGCGCATGGAGGGGGATTAATTGGACACTTTGGCGTGAAGAAGACAGAGGACATACCTGCTACACATTTCTTTTGGCCAAAGATGAGACGGGATGTTGAGCGTTTTATTGCTCGCTGCACTACATGTCAAAAAGCTAAGTCACGACTCAATCCTCATGCTTTATATATGCCTTTGCATGTACCTAGTGTTCCTTGGGAGGATATATCTATGGACTTTGTTTTAGGTTTACCTCGAACAAAGAAGGGGAGGGATACCATATTTGTTGTTGTGGATAGATTCTCGAAAATGGCACACTTTATACCATGTCATAAAAGCGATGATGTCGTTAATGTTGCTGATTTGTTCTTTCGTGAAATTATTCGCTTGCATGGTGTGCCCACTACTATTGTTTTAGATCGTGATACTAAATTTATAAGCCACTTTTGGAGATGTTTATGGGCTAAGTTGGGGACTAAACTGCTTTTTAGTACTACTTGTCACCCCCAAACTGATGGACAAACTGAAGTAGTCAATAGAACATTGTCTACTATGCTTAGGGGTGTTTTGAAGAATAATAAGAAAATGTGGGAAGAATTCTTGCCTCATATTGAATTTGCTTATAATCGTTCATTGCATTCTACTACTAAGATGTGCCCTTTTGAAATTGTGTATGGTTTCCTACCTCGTGCACCTATTGATTTGTTGCCTCTTCCATCTTCGGAGAAGGTTAATTTTGGTGCTAAACAACATGCTGAATTGATTCTAAAAATGCATGAGTTGACTAACGAAAACATTGAGCGTATGAATGCTAAATATAAACTTGTTGGAGATAAGGGTAGAAAACATGTTGTGTTTGCACCTGGAGATCTTGTTTGGTTACATACGTAAGGATAGATTTCCTGATTTGCGCAAATCAAAGTTAATGCCACGTGTTGATGGTCCTTTTAAGGTGTTGGAGAAAATAAATGATAATGCATATAAACTAGAGCTGCCTGCAGATTTTGGGGTTAGTCCCACTTTTAACATTGCAGATTTGAAGCCTTATTTGGGTGAGGAAGATGAGCTTCCGTCGAGGACGACTTCATTTCAAGAAGGGGAGGATGATGAGGACATCAATACCATTGTTACACCACACAGCCCCTACTGCTACATATACTGGACCAATTACTAGAGCTCGCGCACGCCAATTAAATTATCAGGTACTTTCGTTTCTTGGTAATGATTCTAATGTTCATGAGAATATGATGTTGCCTAAGTTGGATACATTTGTTTTGCTTACAAATGAAGGGCCTAGCTTGGAGAAGGATGAACATTGGAGCAAGAACAAGCATGGAGATGATGGCATGCGCAAGGAGAACAAGAACGGAGTTACAAGTGATGATTTCAGGACTTTGAAGCCACCATAATGAGTGCATGAAGCCTTGGATGAAATATACAAGATGCCACTTCAAAAATTTCGTCCAGAAGCTATTCTAGGTGTTGTGTCACCTTATTATTGGGCCAGGCCCATGTAATTTCGAAATACATAAGTATAGGCTATTTTTAGAGTCCGTATGTGTGGGGAAACAAGAGATAGGGTTAGTTTCGGACCCCTCCACCAAGGGCCACGAAATTCACCCCCTCTTCCTCCATATATACATCCCTTAGGGCATCGTTTAGACTTTGGGTTTTGTTTAGATTAAAGTTCGCCATAGCTGCAACTTCGCGTACTTCGTTTGTGTTCAACGACCAGACAAAGGCGTCACAGAAGCCCACCTTGATCAATAAAGCTTCCATTTTATATTTGCAATATCCAGATTGCAATCTCAGTTTCTTGCTTGTTCTTCGTTTTCTCGCAGGAAACATACCCTCGTGGTCAGGTTGATCGTGCTCCGGCGTGGTCAATAACCTCTCGGAGTTGGTTTAGCGATTGCTAAGGCGCGACGTCCTCGCATGTTCATAGTCGGATCGTCAAAGTCGACTTCCACCAAAGCGATATCCATCATCACATCGAAAGACGGGACACCTTTGCCTCTATCAGTCAGGGATGACATGCTAGCAGTGGCCTCTCCCACATAAAACTTGTTATCGGTCTAGTAAAGTAGTCAATTGCTTAGGGACAATTTCACAACTCCTACCACCACTTTTCCACACTCACTTTACTAACTTTATTGCTTCTTTATCTAAACAGCCCCTAGTTTATATTTACATGCTCTTTATATTCTTGCAAACTTATCCAACAACACTTACAAAGTACTTCTAGTTTCATACTTGTTCTAGGTAAAGCGAACGCTAAGCGTGTGTAGAGTTGTATCGGTGGTCGATAGAACTTGAGGGAATATTTGTTCTACCTTTAGCTCCTCATTGGGTTCAACACTCTTACTTATCGAAAGAGGCTACAACCGATTCCCTATACTTGTGGGTTATCAAGACCTTTTTCTGGCGCCGTTGCCGGGGAGTCATAGCGTGGGGTGAATATTCTCGTGTGTGCTTGTTTGCTTTATCACTAAGTAATTTTTATTTGCTGTTCTAAGTTGATCTCTATCTTTAGTTATGGATATGGAACACGAAATACCAAAAAAATTAGGTGTACTTGCTACTCATGGAGATGGGGAACCTCCTAAAACCCTTGATGCTGGTTATGTGAAAAATATTATGTACTACTTTGATAATCCTGAGAAAACCCCATTCAATTATGTTATGGGAGACACGATGGATCAACATGAATACTTTAGGGATTATCGCTTGACACAAAAAGGGAAACTATTATGGGATCAAATTCAAATGTTGCATTGGTATGCTCGTCAACTATGCTTGAGATATGATTATACTTGTTGCTCTAGGATGAAGGCTCCACACCTTTCCTTTTCATGCAAATTTAATGATAATAAAACCTTGGCTTCTTATGCTAATGGTATATATGATTACTATGATGTGGAACAAATAGAAGAATTCGTTGCTTTTATGGGCGATTATGAAATTGAATCTTTGTTTAAAACGTGTGAAAATCTTTGTGATGTTGTTTATAGACCTGAAAATTTTGCTATACTTAAATATTGTTATGAGAATTATGAATACAATTCCGAAATTGATGCATTTATTGAGAAAGTCTCCGTTGTCCAAGAAAAGACTAATATTTTGCAGGAGTCTATGGAAGAAGGAATTGGTGAAACTGTGAGTTCATTGGATGAAAAAGATGAGGAGGAGAGCGAAGAACAAAAGGAGGAAGAGCGGATTGATCACCCGTGCCCGCCTTCTAATGAGAATAACTCTTCAACTCATACATTATTTAATTCCCCTTCGTGCTTACCGAAGGATAATTGCGATGATGATTTTTATGATCCCGTTGATTCTCTTGAAATACCCCTTTTTGATGATGCTTGCTATGCTTGTGGCCATGATGACAATATGAATGATGCTTAGGGAGATGAACTTGCTATAGTTCCTTATGTTAAACATGAAATTGTTGCTATTGCACCCACGCGTGATAGTCCTATTATCTTTTTGAATTCTCCCGACTACACTATATCAGAGAAGTTTGCCCTTATTAAGGATTATATTGATGGGTTGCATTTTACTACTACACATGATGATTTTGATAGATATAATATGCATGTGCTTGCTGGCCCTACTTGCAATTATTATGAGAGAGGAACTATATATCCACCTCTCTATGTTTCCAATATGATAAAATTCAAGAAACTGTTTATACTATGCATTGGCCTTTACTTGGTGTGCATGAATTGTTCTTTTATGATATGCGAATGCATAGGAAGAGAGTTAGACTTCGTCATTGCTTGATATATGTTACTTTGTGCTCACTACTAAATTACAAATCATTGTTAATTAAAATTGGCTTTGATATACCTTGGGATCCGGGTGGATCCATTACTTGAGCACCATATGCTAGCTTAATGGCTTTAAAGAAAGCGCTGCCAGGGAGACAACCCAGAAGTTTTAGAGAGTCATTTATTTCTGTTGAGTGCTTTCATAAAGTTTAAAAACAAAAAAATAAAGAGGAGAACCCAAAACTTTTCAAAATGGAAAGTGAAAGTGAGAAAGACAAGCATTGTTGAAGTGGGGGAGCTCCTTGAACTTTGTTCATGCTCACGAAAACTTTGTGAATCTTAGTTACAGAAACTTTTCATAAAAAATAAGTATCGCCTTGTACAATTCCATTGTATTATAAAAATAATGTGCCAAGGTTTGCCTTTAGGATGTTTACAATGCTTGTTGGTTTGTGCGGTGCAGGACAGAAACTTTGGCTGTAGTGCGTGATTTGTCATTTTTTACGGAACATCAAACGGTTCTGAAACTTTTTGCATTGTCTTTATATACAAATGTTTTATTTTTCCTAATTTTGGCAGAATTTTTTGGGGTACCAGAAGTATGGTGAATGTTCAGATTACTATAGACTGTCCTGTTTAAGACAGATTCTGTTTTTGATGCATAGTTTGCTTGGTTTGATGAAACTATCAATTTCTATCAGTGGATTAAGCCATGGAAAAGTTATATTACAGTAGCTACAATGCAAAAACAAAATATGAATTGGTTTGCAACAGTACTTAGAGTAGTGATTTGCTTTATTATACTAACGGATCTTACCAAGTTTTCTGTTGAAGTTTTGTGTGGATGAAGTGTTCAAAGATCGAGGAGGTCTCGATTTGAGGAAAAGGAGGAGAGGAAAGAGCTCCAGCTTGGGGATGCCCAAGGCACCCCTAGTAAATATTCAAGGAGCCTCAAGCGTCTAAGCTTGCGGATGCCCCGGAAGGCATCCCATCTTTCTTCAACAAGTATCGGTATGTTTTCGGATTCGTTTCATTCATGTGCTATGTGCAAATCTTGGAGCATCTTTTGAGTTTAGTTTTCACTTTTCTTTTATGCACCATGCTGGTATGAGATAGTCCTTGGTTGATTTATAGAATGCTCATTGCACTTCACTTAAATCTTTTGAGTATGGCTTTATAGAATGCTTCATGTGCTTCACTTATATCATTTGAAGTTTGGATTGCCTGTTTCTCTTCACATAGAAAACCGCCATTTGTAGAATGCTCTTTTGCTTCACTTATATTTGTTAGAGCGTGGGCATATCTTTTGTAGAAAGAATCAAACTCTCTTGCCTCACTTATATCTATTTAGAGAGATGACATGAATTGGTCATTCACATGGTTAGTCATAAAACCCAACATAAGACTTGTAGATCACTGAATATGATATGTTTGATTCCTTGCAATAGTTTTCCGATATAGAGATGATAATATGTGGGAGGATCTAGTAAATGTGTGTGTTTAGTAAGGATATTGGTGTTAAGGCTTATGATTCCCGAAGCATGCACGTATGGTCTCCTAACTATCTTTACCTACTAATAAACCAGCAATTGCTTCTGGTCGTCCGTCGTTAGTACTTTTGCAGAAAAGTCCCTGGTGTTTTAGTTATTCAACTCGCAGTCCCTTTTTAAGTCAGAAAACGTTTCGTTTAGGATGTTTTCATTAAAAGCCCATGTAGTTTCTTGTATTTAACGCGCGATCCTTTTAAAGTGAGAAAACGTTTCGTTTGTTTCTGGGCTTGGGCCTTAATTTTATTCAGCCTAACACAAGGGTTGGAAACCAAAAAGAAATACAGGACACATGGGCATGTATGCATCGAAGGAGAGCTCGGGGTACGGCCGCCGCCGCCGCCACGCGTGGATGGTCTTCCTGTCTGGCCATCGGGGTAGCCCACGCGGGCGAGCTGCAGATTTGGATGGGCTGCCTGGCCCACGCAGCGGATGGCGGTGGTTCGAGCAACTCCTCGACGCAGGGGAAAAGATTGGCGGCGCTGGAGTTCGCCGGAACGGGCAGGCGGCCGGTGGGTGACGCGAGGCCGCGGCGCCGGCGCGAGGAAGACGAGCGGATCCGGCTGCTGCTGGCGCGGCGGCTTGCTCCGGTGGCGGCGGCGTCCTGCTCATCCGTAGAAAGAGAGACAGGGCGTGAGGGAGAGAGGAAGAAAGGAGAGGGAGAAGGGGGCGCAGGGTCAGGGAGGCGGTCGATAGCGGTGGCGGCTCCGGCGACCGGCCGACGGGCTTGCCAGGCAAGGCTAAGGAGTACGCCAGCCTAAGATTCGATAGCGGTATGTTTGATTTTTAGAATTGGCCTGAACATCCTGTTTGTTGTGTTTCATCTTCTGAATTGGAAACCATGGCGTGCCTGAATTTTTTTCTAGAACATGTTGCTTGAGTTGGTAATCAGTTGGTAATCATTCTTGGTGATTTATCCGATATACTGATGAATCATCCTTTGCAGGGCATGACTTGAATGGATTTCTGAATTCCAAACAGTATGCTGTCGTGATGTTTGATTAGTGTCTTCTGTGAATCTGTACCAAAACAGACTAGACAGCAGACCAAGGCCATGGATCGGTTGATTCAACAGGGAAGGAAGAGACAGCAGATTATAAAACGAGCTTGGGGATTAATTGTCCTGAAACTTAAACAGGGCCGCCCTGATGATGGACTCAAGCTCCAGGTTTGCTCTCCTAGCACGTCCTAATTACATTGGCTCTTGTCAAAATGTCTAGCAGATGGATAATGAATTCATTCTGTGATGCCACATAGATATGCAAAGTCATAGTCCTGCATGTATGCACGTACCTCTTCCTAATGGCACGATGTAGTCTTTCTACTGATACATACAAGTCGATAGACGGGCACACACATTAGTAAGTTTTGCTACTAGCCTAATGAAGAGCATTTTATACATCCTTGCAGATAAAAAATGAATTGAATTATGAGCATCAGACAACTACGATCAATTTCCCGGTTATACCTGAAATAAAAGTGGCCGACCAAATGAAAGGAGGGATGCTCTCCTTGATGTGAGATTGTATAGATTATCTTACTTGATCTGCAATATTTCTTTGGATTTCTTTTTTATGAAAGACACATGACACATAGTTTGCTGGATGGGTCTAAGATAAATATTTTAGTTATAGGAGGATTTTTTGAACGAGTAATAGTATTACCACCATTTACTTGGTCTGTTGTGCTTTCGGTAGAGCTTTCATATTTCAACACAAAAACAACAATTCAAGTTGGGACCAGAATCGCACAAACATCAAGCTCAAAGGAAATATCAGTTGGGAGTGATCAAGTATTCATTTTCTTAGTGATCTAATAGGTCTTATATTTGTTTAGAGAGGGAGTATGTTTCTAGATAGCCGTCAATTCCAATGTTTCGTTTATTTACTCTCTGAATATGAAGAAGATAGGTTTGCAATGTAGCTTTTTACATGATAATGTAACAAACATTTATGTCTTATAACTGCAAACATTTTTTTAGTCCATCACCGAGCAAATGTTTGGGAGTTGGAAATTATTTGGATACACGTGATCTCAGCAAAGAAAGATTCACACATACTGCAACCAAAGGAGCTCCTTTCACTCTCTATGCAACTAGAGAAATTATCCTTAATTACGAGCAGTACCC
This sequence comes from Triticum aestivum, assembly GCF_018294505.1. Lineage (NCBI taxonomy): Eukaryota > Viridiplantae > Streptophyta > Magnoliopsida > Poales > Poaceae > Triticum > Triticum aestivum. The sequence continues at coordinate 364,565,898 of NC_057807.1, forward strand.
TAGATTTAGTTGTGGTTCTAACATATTAGAGATGTGGTTAGAATACCTACTACTCTGAAATATTAAGTGGTTTGCACAAATCACCGATTCCCTCGTGCAGTGTACAATGTGATATTGATCATCATAGGATCAAACTTAATACAGGAAGTACGCACTTAATTGTTTCTGAACTATACTACTTTGTATGTTCATTCTCCTTTCCTTTTAAATCTCAAATTTAGTTGCAAGTATTTTATTTGTTATCATTTGGCTTCTTAATAAGAAATTCAGCAAGCAACTACTCGACTGATGAGAGAGATGTTGACAATTTTTGCTGCAGTGAGGTGCATTCTCGATCATGTTAATAATCTGTATCTAAATTATTCAGATGTGAAACTCATCCTTCTTAAAACATCTGCAACACATATGTGCACTCCGAAATGGTAAAATATTTGCATTCTATAGGCCTTCAAGTTTGTGTAGCATCCCCATATTTACCTGGTTAGTGTATATGTTGGTATGCATTTTGCCTGCACAAGATTGGAAATGGTGATAGATTTGCACAAGACTACTTGCCACTTCTTATAGGATTGGTGAAAGAAGATGAGTAATTGCTGAAATTTGATGTTCTGTGTACAGAATCAAGACATGCCACTGTAGATGTTTTTTTAAAGGCAGCTAGCTACTTGGATTGCGCAAATCAACAAGAACTCCCTCATATAGCATCAGAACTAAGGTTATTCTTAATTAAGTAGCTCACAAGATCACTTTAAGATTTTTTTTTCACATGAAAATAATAACCTTGAAGTTCAAATCTTCTATTGAAACTCCTTTCCTATGTATGAACCTCAGGAGACAACTTCCAGTAGACCTGGCCAATGGAAATCTCAATTCTCTTAGCCTGTAAGCTCAGCTCTCAATCAGGTATTCTATTCGTAACTCAGCGTATTTTTTCTGAAGTTTTAGGCCTAACTCCCAAACATCTTTTGTCAAGAGTAAGAATGTAGCTGTTGATGGTTGCTTGCTGAAGAAGAGTGGTATCAATATTACCATAGAAGTAGATGTTTTTCGAATTATTCTTGATTTTCTATTGTGTTAATATCTCTCTGCTCTGTTTTTAATTGGGAATCCTTGCTCCTTGGGTCCCTGTAAATTGTACAAAAGGTAATTTATCTGAATTTTATGGTCTTTTAGTTTGTTCTGAGCCTCTGAGTTTCCTCAGTTCTTCTGTACCTTTTCTTTGTTGGTTTACATTTATTGGATGTTCCAATGTTATTCTATGTTCATATGTGCAATCGGATTTACAAAACAACAAGCAAAGCAATTTATGAACGTTGCATTTTCTATTTTATCAACGTTGCATTTTCTTAGTTGTCGTTAGTTACCAGATGTGCTAGAACACACACGCATGTGTGCGATTTTGCCCTGGCTTTCTGATTTCTGAATTGAAACGAGTAGGTGCATGGGTTTCTTGACAGAGTCAAGTAGCGGTGCTTTGAGCTTGATGTCCCGTGACCCAGTTCCTTGAACTGGCTAACCCTTATTGATGTCGTATGTCATGAACTAACTCTCATGACCAAGTCCTCAACATGTCTGACCCTCACAGGCATGTTGTGCCGTGGCTCGATTCATTGCATTGTGATTGAATACATTTAGACACATTAGGATTAGGCAGTCGCCAACATCAGTGAGGGTGGTGAGGAAGAAAAGCGACGACATGGGTCGGCACCGTGTTAAAATAGAGGACATGGACATGTGAGGGAGTCTTGATCCACGCTTATGTCTTAGGGGCATGCGATACTTTTTTTCCTCCCGTTGCAACGCACGGGCCTTTTTTCTAGTGTAACCAAATTGGCGCACATTGTATTTTGATTGTTTATCTTTGCGTGATGGTCGGGGGTGCGCGATGGTTAACTCCTACCAACCTCCCCCCTAGGAGCATGCGTAGTAGTACTTTGCTTTGAGGGCTAATAAACTTTTGCAATAAGTATATGAGTTCTTTATGAGTAATGTGAGTCCATGGATTATACACACTCTTACCCTTCCATCATTGCTAGCCTCTTCGGTACCGTGCATTTCCCTTTCTCACCTCAAGAGTTCGTGCAAACTTCGCCGGTGCATCCAAACCCCGTAATATGATACGCTCTATCATGCATAAGCCTCCTTATATCTTCCTCAAAACAGTCACCATACCTACCTATTGTGGCATTTCCATAGCCATTCCGAGATATATTGCCATGCAACTTCCATCATCATCATATACATGACTTGAGCATTCATTGTCATACTGCTTTGCATGATCGTAAGATAGCTAGCTTGATGTTTTCATGGCTTGTCCATTTTTGATATCTTTGCTATGCTAGATCATTGCACATCCTGGTACACTGCCACAGGCATTCATATAGAGTCATATTTTGTTCTAGTATCGAGTTGTAATATTGAGTTGTAAGTAAATAAAAGTGTGATGATCATCATTATTAGAGCATTGTCCCATGTGAGGAAAGGATGATGGAAGAAATGATTCCCTCACAAGTTGGGATGAGTCTCCGGACTTTATGAAAAATAAAAGAGGCCAAGGAAGCCCAAATAAAAAAAGAGGCCAAAGAAGCCCACCAAAAAATGAGAGAAAAGGAGAGAAGGGGCAATTTACTATCCTTTTACCACACTTGTGCTTCAGAGTAGCACCACGTTCTTCATATAGAGAGTCTCTTGAGTTATCACTTTCATATACTGGTGGGAATTTTCATTATAAAACTTGGCTTGTATATTCCGATGATGGGCTTCCCCAAATGCCTGAGGTTTTCATGAGCAAGCAAGTCGGATGCACACCCACTTAGTTTCAGTTTGAGCTTTCACACACTTATAGCTCTAGTGCATTCGTTGCATGGCAATCCCTACTCCTCGCATTGACATCAATTGATGGGCATATCCATATCCCGTTGATTAGCCGCGTCAATGTAAGAGTTTCTCCCTTTTTGTCTTCTCCACATAACCTCCACCATCATACTCTATTCCACCTGTAGTGTTATATCCATGGCTTGCGCTCATGTATTGCGTGAGGGTTGAAAAAGCTGAAGCGTGTTAAAAAGTATGAACCAATTGCTTGGCTAACACCGGGATGGGCATGAGAGGTACCTTGTGTTAAGAAAAGGGAGCATACAAGACTATATGATTTTGTAGGGATAGCGTTCTTTAGCATTGATATTTTGAAAGACATGATTGTTTGTTGCGATGCCCGAAGTATTATTGTTTTTATGTCAAATGATAGACTATTGCCTTCAATCACTCGTGTCTTCATATTCATGCCATGATTAGATTACATAATCAAGATCATGCTAGGTAGCATTCCACATCAAAAATTATCTTTTTTATCATTTACCTACTCGAGGACGAGCAGGAATTAAGCTTGGGGATGCTGATACGTCTCCGTCATATCTTTAATTTTTTTATTGTTCCATGCCAATATTATTCAACTTTCATATACTTTTGTCAACTTTTTATACTATTTTTGGGACTAACATATTGATCCAGTGCCCAGTGCCAGTTCCTGTTTGTTGCATGTTTTATGTTTTGCAGAAAACCCATATCAAATGGAGTCCAAACGGGATAAAAACGGATGCAGAATATTTTTGGAATATTTATGATTTTTTTGGGAAGAAGAACAAACGCGAGACGATGCCCGAGGGGGACACGAGGCAGGGGGCGCGCCCCAGGGGGGCAGGCGTGCCCCTGACCATCGTGGGCACCCCGTAAGGCGGTTGCTGCTCTTCTTTTGCCGCAAGCAAGCTGATTTCCGGAAAAAAAATCATGGTGAAGGTTTTAATCCAATCGGAGTCACGGATCTCCGGGAATATAAGAAACGGTGAAAGGGCAGAATCTGAGAACGCAGAAACGGAGAGAGACAGAGAGACAGATCCAATCTCGGAGGGGCTCCGCCCCTCCCACGCCATGGAGATCATGGACCAGAGGGAAAACCCTTCTCCCATCTAGGGAGAAGGTCAAGGAAGAAGAAGAAGAAGGGGGGCTCTCTCCCCCTCTCTCCCGGTGGTGCTGGAACACTGTCGGGGCCATCATCATCACCGCGATCTACACCAACACCTTTGTCATCTTCACCAACATTTCCATCACCTTCCCTTGTCTATATTCAGCGGTCCACTCTCCCGCAACCTGTTGTACCCTCTACTTGAACATGGTGTTTTATGCTTCATATTATTATCCAATGATGTGTTGCCATCCTATGATGTCTGAGTAGATTTTCGTTGTCCTATCGGTAATTGGTAAATTACTATGATTGGTTTAATTATCTTGTGGTTATGTTGTTGTCCTTTGGTGCCCATCATATGAGCGTGCGCGTGGATCACACCATAGGGTTAGTTGTATGTTGATAGGACTATGTATTGGAGGGAAAGAGTGACAGAAGCTTCAACCTAGCATAGAAATTGATGCATACGGGATTGAAGGGGGGCAATATATCTTAATGCTATGGTTGGGTTTTACCTTGATGAACGTTAGTAGTTGTGGATGCTTGCTAATAGTTCCAATCATAAGTGCATAGAATTCCAAGTCAGGGATGACATGCTAGCAGTGGCCTCTCCCACATAAAACTTGCTATCGGTCTAGTAAAGTAGTCAATTGCTTAGGGACAATTTCATAACTCCTACCACCACTTTTCCAGAGTCGTTTTACTAACTTTATTGTGTCTTTATCTAAACAGCCCCTAGTTTATATTTACATGCTCTTTATATTCTTGCAAACCTATCCAACAACACCTACAAAGTACTTCTAGTTTCATACTTGTTCTAGGTAAAGTGAACGCTAAGCGTGTGTAGAGTTGTATCGGTGGTCGATAGAACTTGAGGGAATATTTGTTCTACCTTTAACTCCTCGTTGGGTTCGACACTCTTACTTATCGAAAGAGGCTACAATTGATCCCCTATACTTGTGGGTTATCGATGTGCATCACGAAGCCAAAGCTCAGGATATCATCGAGCTGACTTCCCTGCCCACTCCAGGTGAGCTATACGAACCTGGTTGTACGCTTTATCAGAATGAACTGCAGAGCATATTTCAGAAGCCTGGGCCAAACATGAGCCAAATGCTTAGCACTTTCACACTTGATGTATGTCTTGCTATGAATACCCGTGGTGACAATGGGGTATCATATTGATTCACTTGATATGTATTTTGGCACTCAACTCGCGGATTCCCGAGGTGACATTGGGGTAATCTATGCATAGGGGTTGATGCACGTACTCGTCTTTGTTTCTCCGGTAGAAATCTTGGGGTACTCTTTGAGACTCTTTGTGTTGGATTGAGTATTATGAATCTTAAATTGTTTGATGCATATCGTATAATCAACTCACAGATACTCGCGGTGACATTGGAGTATCTAGGTGACATTAGAGTTGGTTGATGTGTATCATATGGTGTTATTTTAGTACGAACTCTTGGATATATCGAACAGAAAGAATAACTTTGTGTTATTTTAGTACGAACTCTTGAATAGATCGAACGGAAACAATAACTTTAAGTTGGTTTCGTACCCTACAAACAATTTCTTCTTATGTTCTCCGCTAGATAAGAACTTTGGAGTGATTCTTCATCGCACATTGAGGGATTGTTATATGATCCAATTATATTAGCATTGTTGAGAGATTGCTGAAGGAAATAGGCCCTAGAGGCAATAATAAAGTTATTATTTATTTCCTTAATTCATGATAAATGTTTATTATTCATGCTAGAATTGTATTAACCGGAAACTTAGTACATGTGTGAATATATAGACAAAACATATAGTCCCTAGTATGCCTCTACTTGACTAGCTCGTTAATCAAAGATGGTTATGTTTCCTAACCATAGAAATGTGTTGTCATTTGATGAATGGGATCACATCATTAGGACAATGATGTGATGGACATGACCCATCCATTAGCTTAGCATTATGATCGTGTTAGTTTCATTGCTACTGCTTTCTTCATAACTTATACAAGTTCCTCAGACTATGAGATTATGCAACTCCGGAATACCGGAGGAACACTTTGTGTGCTACCAAACATCACAATGTAAAAGGGTGATTATAAAGGTGCTCTACAGGTGTCTCCGAAGGTGTTTGTTGGGTTGGCATAGATCGAGATTAGGATTTGTCACTTCGTGTTTCGGAGGGGTATCTTTGGGGCCCTCTCGGTAATACTCATCACTATAAGCCTTGCAAGCATTGTGACTAATGAGTTAGTTGTGGGATGAAGTATTACGGAATGAGTAAAGAGACTTGTAAGTAACGAGATTGAACTAGGTATTGAGATACCGACGATCGAATCTCAGGCAAGTAACATACTGATGACAAAGGGAACAACATATGTTGTTATGCGATTTGACCGATAAAGATCTTCATCGAATATGTAAGAACCAATATGAGCATCTAGGTTCTGCTATTGGTTATTGACCAGAGATGTGTCTCGGTCATGTCTACATAGTTCTCGAACCCGTAGGGTCCGCACGCTTAAGGTTCGATGACAATTTGTATTATGAGTTTATGTGTTTTGATGTACCGAAGGTAGTTCGGAGTCCCGAATGTGATCACGGATATGACGAGGAGTCTCGAAATGGTCGAGACATAAAGATTGATATATTGGACGACTATGTTTGGACATCGGAATGGTTCCGGGTGACTTCGGCTGTTCGGGCATTTACCGGAGTACCGGGGGGTTATCAGAACCCCCCGGGGAGTGTATGGGCCTTACTGGGCCTTAGTGGGAGAGAGAAGGAGGCGGCCAGGTGGAGGGCGCCCCCCCCCCAAGCCCAATCCAAATTGGGTGGGGGGCGGCCCCCCTTTTCCTTCCCTCTCTCCCCCTTCCTTCCTCTCCTACTCCAACTTGGGAAGGGGGAATCCTACTCCCACTAGGAGTAGGACTCCCCCTGGGGCGCGCCATAGAGGGCCGGCCCTCCCCCTCCTCCACTCCTTTATATACGGGGGAGGGGCACCCCTTAGACACACAAGTTGACAATTGTTTTAGCCGTGTGCGGTGCCCCCCTCCACAGTTACACTCCTCGGTCATATCGCCGTAATGCTTAGGCAAAGCCCTGCGCCGGTAACTTCATCATCACCGTCCCCACGCCATCGTGCTAACGAAACTCTCCCTCGGCCTCAACTGGATCAAGAGTATGAGGGACGTCTCTGAGCTGAACGTGTGCTGAACATGGAGGTGTCGTACGTTCGGTGCTTGGACCGGTTGGATCGCAAAGATGTTCAACTACATCAACCACGTTAACTAAACGCTTCCGCTTTCGGTCTACGAGGGTACGTGGACACACTCCCCCCTCTCGTTGCTATACATCACATAGATAGATCTTGCGTGATCGTAGGAAAATTTTGAAATTACCGTGTTCCCCAACAGTGGCATCCGAGCAGGATTATGCGTAGATGTTATATGCACGAGTAGAACACAAAGAGTTGTGGGCGATAATAGCCATACTGCTTACCAGCATGTCATACTTTGATTCGGCGGTATTGTTGGATGAAGCGGCTCAATCGACATTACGCGTACGCTTACACGAGACTGGTTCTACCGACGTGATTTGCACATAGGTGGCTGGTGAGTGTCTATTTCTCCAACTTTAGTTAAATCGAGTGTGGCTACACCCGGTCCTTGTTGAAGGTTAAAACAGCACACTTGACGAAAAAACATTGTGGTTTTGATGCGTAAGTAAGAACGGTTCTTGCTAGAAGCCCGTAGCAGCCACGTAAAACTTGCAACAACAAAGTAGAGGACGTCTAACTTGTTTTTGCAGGGCTTGCTGTGATGTGATATGCTCAAGCATGATGTGATATAAATTGTTGTATGAGATGATCATGTTTTGTAACAAAGTTATCGGCAAATGGCAGGAGCCATATGGTTGTCGCTTTATTGTATGCAATGCAATAGCCATGTAATTGTTTTAATTTATCACTAAGCGGTACGATAGTCATAGTAACAATAGGTGGCGAGACGACAACGATGCTACGATGGAGATCAAGGTGTCGCGTCGGTGACGTTGAGATCATGACGATGCTTTGGTGATGGAGATCATGAGCACAAGATGATGATGGCCATATCATGTCACATATTTTGATTGCATGTGATATTTATCCTTTATGCATCTTATTTTGCTTAGAACGTCGGTATCATTATAAGATGACCCCTTAATAAATTTCAAGGTACAAGTGTTCTCCCTGAGTATGCACCGTTGCTACAGTTCGTCGTGCCGAGAGACCACGTGATGATCGGGTGTGATAAGCTCTACGTTCACATACAACGGGTGCAAGCCAGTTTTGCACACGCAGAATACTCGGGTTAAACTTGACGAGCCTCGCATATGCAGATATGGCCTCGGAACACTGAGACCGAAAGGTCGAGCGTGAATCATATAGTAGATATGATCAACATAGTGATGTTCACCATTGAAAACTACTCCATCTCACGTGATGATCGGACATGGTTTAGTTGATTTGGATCACGTGATCACTTAGATGATTAGAGGAATGTCTATCTAAGTGGGAGTTCTTAAGTAATATGATTAATTGAACTTTAGTTTATCATGAACTTAGTACCTGGTAGTATTTTGCATGTCTATGTTGTCGTAGATCAATGGACCGTGCTATTATTCCTTTGAATTTTGATGCATTCCTAGAGAAAGCTAAGTTGAAAGATGATGGCAGCAACTACACGGACTAGGTCCATAACTTGAGGATTATCCTCATTGCTGCACAGAAGAATTACATCCTGGAAGCACCGTTAGGTGTACCACCCACGCCCGCAACTGCAGACATTGTGAATGCCTGGCAGACGCGTGTTGATGACTACTCGATAGTTCAGTGTGCCATGCTTTACGGCTTAGAATCGGGACTTCAACGATGTTTTAATCGTCATGGAGCATATGAGATATTCTAGGATTTGGGGTTAATATTTCAAGCAAATGCCCAGATTGAGAGATATGAAATCTCCAATAAGTTCTACAGCTATAAAATGGAGGAGAATAGTTCTGTTAGTGAACACATACTCAGAATGTCTGGGTATCATAACCACTTGACTCAACTGGGAGTTAATCTTCCTGATGATAGTGTCACTGACAGAGTTCTTCAATCACTGTCACCAAGCTACAAAAGCTTCGTGATGAACTATAATATGCAAGGGATGAACATGAATATTCCCAAGCTTTTCGCGATGCTAAAGGCCGCGGAGATAGAAATCAAAAAGGAGTATCAAGTGTTGATGGTCAATAAGACCACTAGTTTAAAGAAAAAGGGCAAAGGGAAGAAGGGTACTTCAAGAAGAATGGCAAAAAGGTTGTTGCTCAAGAGAAGAAACCCAAGTCTGGACCTAAGCCTGAAACTGAGTGCTTCTACTGCAAAGGGACTGGTCACTGGAAGCGGAACTGCGCCAAGTATTTGGTGGATAAGAACGATGGCAAAGTGAAAGGTATATTTGATATACATGTTATTGATGTGTACTTAACTAATGCTCACAGTAGCGTCTGGGTATTTGATACTGGTTCTATTGCTCATATTTGCAACTCGAAATAGGGGCTACGGATTAAGCGAAATTGGCTAAGGACGAGGTGACGATGCGCGTGGGAAATGGTTCCAAAGTCGATGTGATCGCGGTCGGCACGCTACCTCTACATCTACCATCGGTATTAGTTTTAGACCTGAATAATTGTTATTTGGTGCCAGCGTTGAGCATGAACATTATATCTGGATCTTGTTTAATGCGAGACGGTTATTCATTTAAATCGGAGAATAATGGTTGTTATATTTATATGAGTAATATCTTTTATGGTCATGCACCCCTGCTGAGTTGTCTATTTTTGTTGAATCTTGATAGTAGTGATACACATATTCATAGTGTTGAAGCCAAAAGATTGAAGTTTAATAATGATAGTGCAACTTATTTGTGGCACTGCCGTTCGGGTCATATCGGTGTAAAGCGCATGAAGAAACTCCATGTTGATGGACTTTTGGAATCACTTGATTATGAATCACTTGGTGCTTGCGAACCGTGCCTTATGGGCAAGATGACTAACACTCCGTTCTCCAGAACAATGGAATGAGCTACTGACTTGTTGGAAATAATACATACCGATGTATGTGGTCCAATGAGTATTGATGCTCGTGGTGGGTATCGTTATTTTCTTACCTTCACAGATGATTTGAGCAGATATGGTTATATCTACTTAATGAAGCATAAGTCTGAAACATTTGAAAAGTTCAAAGAATTTCATAGTGAAGTGGAAAATCATCGTAACAAGAAAATAAAGTTTCTACGATCAGATCATGGAGGAGAATATTTGAGTTAGCAGTTTGGTCTTCATTTGAAACAACATGGGATAGTTTCACAATTAACGCCACCTGGAACACCACAGCAAAATGGTGTGTCCGAACGTCGTAACCGTACTTTATTAGATATGGTGCGATCTATGATGTCTCTTACTGATTTACCGCTATCGTTTTGGGGTTGTGCTCTAGAGACTGCTACATTCACTATAAATAGGGCACCATCAAAATCCGTTGAGACGACACCTTATGAACTATGGTTCGGCAAGAACCCAAAGTTGTCATTTCTTAAAGTTTGGGGTTGCGATGCTTATGTGAAAAAGTTTCAACCTGATAAGCTCAAACCCAAATCGGAGAAGTGCGTCTTCATAGGATACCCAAAGGAAACTATTAGGTACACCTTCTATCATAGATCTGAAGGCAAAACCTTTGTTGCTAAGAATGGATCCTTTCTAGAGAAGGAGTTTCTCTCGAAAGAAGTGAGTGGGGCGAAAGTGGAACTTGATGAGGTAATTGTACCTTCTTCCTTATTGGAAAGTAGTTCATCACAGAAATAAGTTCCGGTGATTCCTACACCAATTAGTGAGGAAGCTAATGATGATAATCATGAAGTTTTGGATCAAGTTACTACCGAACCTCGTAGGTCTTCCAGAGTAAGATCCGCACCAGAGTGGTACGGTAATCCTGTTCTAGAAGTCATGTTACTAGACCATGATGAACCTACAAACTACGAGGAAGTGATGATGAGCCCAGATTCCGTGAAATGGCTTGAGGCCATGAAATCTGAGATGGGATCCATGTATGAGAACAAAGTGTGGACTTTGGTGGACTTGCCCGATGATCGGCAAGCCATAGAAAATAAATGGATCTTTAAGAAGAAGACCAACACAGACAGTAATGTTATTGTTTACAAAGCTCAACTTGTTGTGAAAGGTTTTCGACAAGTTCAAGGAGTTGACTACAATGAGACTTTCTCACCCGTAGTGATGCTTAAGTCTGTCCGAATCATGTTAGCAATTGCTGCATTTTATGATTATGAAATTTGGCAAATGGATGTCAAAACTGCATTCCTGAATGGATTTCTGGAAGAAGAGTTGTATATGATGCAATCGGAAGGTTTTGTCGATCCAAAGGGTGCTAACAAAGTGTGCAAGCTCCAGCGATCCATTTATGGACTGGTGCAAGCCTCTCAGAGTTGGAATAAACGTTTTGATAGTGTGATCAAAGCATATGGTTTTATACAGACTTTTGGAGAAGCCTGTATTTACAAGAAAGTGAGTGGGAGCTCTGTAGCATTTCTAATCTTATATGTAGATGACATATTGTTGATTGGAAATGATATAGAATTTCTAGATAGCATAATGGGATACCTGAATAAGAGTTTTTCTATGAAAGACCTCGGAGAAGATGCTTACATATTGGGCATCATGACCTATAGAGATAGATCTAGACGTTTAATTGGACTTTCACAAGGCACATACCTTGATAAAGTTTTGAAGAAGTTCAAATTGGATCAGTCAAAGAAAGGGTTCTTGCCTGTGTTACAAGGTGTGAAGTTGAGTCAGACTCAAAGCCCGACCACCGCAGAAGATAGAGAGAAAATGAAAGTCATTCCCTATGCTTCAACCATAGGTTCCATCATGTATGCAATGTTGTGTACCAGACATGATGTATGTCTAGCTATAAGCATAGGAGGGAGGTACCAAAGTAATCCCGGTGTGGAGCACTGGACAGTGGTCAAGAACATCCTGAAATACCTGAAAAGGACTATGGATATGTTTCTTGTTTATGGAGGTGAAAAATAGCTCGTCGTAAATGGTTACATCGATGCAAGCTTTGACACTGATCCGAATGACTCTAAGTCGCAAACTAGATACATGCTTTTATTGAATGGAGGAGCTGTCAGTTGGTGCGGTTCCAAGTAGAGCGTCGTGGCGGGATCTACGTGTGAAGCGGAGTACATTGCTGCTTCGGAAGCAGCAAATGAAGGAGTTCATATCCGATCTAGGTGTCATACCTAGTGCATCGGGTCCAATGAAAATCTTTTGTGACAATATTGGTGCAATTGCCTTGGCAAAGGAATCTAGATTTCACATGAGAACCAAGCACATCAAGAGACGCATCAATTCGATCCATCATCAAGTGTCAGAAGGGGACATAGAGATTTTCAAGATACACACGGATCTGAATGTTGCAGATCCGTTGACTAAGCCTCTTCCACGAGCAAAACATGATCAGCACCAAAGCTCCATGGGTGTTAGAATCATTACTATGTAAGCTAAATTATTGACTCTAGTGCAAGTGGGAGACTGAAGGAAATACGCCCTAGAGGCAATAATAAAGTTATTATTTTTTCCTTAATTCATGATAAATGTTTATTATTCATGCTAGAATTGTATTAACCGGAAACTTAGTACATGTGTGAATACATAGACAAAACATATAGTCCCTAGTATGCATCTACTTGACTAGCTTGTTAATCAAAGATGGTTATGTTTCCTAACCATAGACATGTGTTGTCATTTGATGAACGGGATCACATCATTACAAGAATGATGTTATGGACATGACCCATCCGTTAGCTTAGCATTATGATCATGTTAGTTTCATTGCTGCTGCTTTCTTCATGACTTATACAAGTTCCTTAGACTGTGAGATTATGCAACTCCCGAATACCGGAGGAACACTTTGTGTGCTACAAAACGTCACAACATAAAAGGGTGATTATAAAGGTGCTCTATATGTGTCTCTGAAGGTGTTTGTTGGGTTGGCATAGATCAAGATTAGGATTTGTCACTCCGTGTTTCAGAGAGGTATCTCTAGGCCCTCTCGGTAATACTCATCACTATAAGCCTTGCAAGCATTATGACTAATGTGTTAGTTGTGGGGTGAAGTATTACGGAATGAGTAAAGAGACTTGCCGATAATGAGATTGAACTAGGTATTGAGATACCGACGATCGAATCTCGGGCAAGTAACATACTTATGGCAAAGGGAACAACATATGTTGTTATGCGGTTTGACCAATAAAGAACTTCGTAGAATATGTAGGAACCAATATGAGCATCTAGGTTCCGCTATTGGTTATTGACCAGAGACGTGTCTCGGTCATGTCTACATAGTTCTCAAACTTGTAGGTTCCGCACGCTTAACATTCGATGACGATTGGTATTAGGAGTTTATGTGTTTTGATGTACCGAAGGTAGTTTGGAGTCCCGGATGTGAACACGGACATGACGAGGAGTCTCGAAATGGTCGAGACATAAAGATTGATATATTGGGCGACTATGTTTGGACATCAGAATGGTTCCGGGTGAGTTCCGACATTTACCGAAGTACCGAGGGGTTACCAGAACCCCCGGGGAGTGCATGGGCCTTATTGGGCCTTACTGGGAGAGAGGAGGAGGCGGCCAGGTGGAGCCCCCCCCTGGAAGTCCAATCCGAATTGGGTGCCCCCCCCCCTTTCCTTCCCTCTCTCTCCCCCTTCCTTCCTCTCCTACACCAACTTGGGAAGGGGGAATCCTACTACCAATGGGAGTAGGACTCCCCCCTTGGGCACACCATAGAGGGCCCGCCCTCCCCCTCCTCCACTCCTTTATATATGGGGGAGGGGGCACCCCTTAGACACACAAGTTGACAATTGTTTTAGCCATGTGCGGTGCCCCCCTCCACAGTTACACGCCTCAGTCATATCGTTGTAGTGCTTAGGCGAAGCCCTGCGCCGGTAACTTCATCATCACCGTCACCACGCCGTCATGCTGACGAAACCCTCCCTCGACCTCAACTGGATCAAGAGTACAAGGGACGTCTCCGAGCTGAACGTGTGCTGAACACGGAGGTGTTGTACGTTCGGTGCTTAGATCAGTTGGATCGCGAAGACGTTCGACTACATCAACCGCATTAACTAAACGCTTCCGCTTTTGGTCTACAGGGGTACGAGGACACACTCTCCCCTCTCATTGCTATGCATCACATAGATAGATCTTGCATGATCATAGGAAAAAATTTAAATTACCGCGTTCCCCAACAATTGCACTAGCGAAAGTACGGACCCTAGGCCTCATTTTTAAGCATTGCAATACCGTTTGTGCTCCGTTTTATCAACTACTACCTTACTGTTTTTTATTGTTCCTATTACAAAAATCAATATCTACTATCATTACTACACTTGTATCACCATCTCTTCGCCGAACTAGTGCACCTATACAAATTACCATTGTATTTGGTGTGTTGGGGACACAAGAGACTTTTTATTATTTGGTTGCAGGGTTGTTTGAGAGAGACCATCTTCATCCTATGCCTCCCATGGATTGATAAGCCCTAGGTCATCCACTTGAGGGAAATTTGCTACTATCCTACAAAACTCTGCGCTTGGAGGCCCAACATGAGTCTACAAGAACAAGTTGTGTAGTAGACATCAGCGCCGGGCGGCGAGGCGGCGGCGTCGGGCACGTTGCCCCCGATCTAGATCGGGCGGGAAGAGGAAGACCAACGTGGGGGGAGTGGGAGCGTGATAGCTAGGGTTCAGTCGATCGGGGGATAAGGGGGAACTGGGTGGGCCTCCTGGTGGCCTGGATGCCTAGTTGTGCCGAACGGCCAGGGGGAGGGGGCTTTGCCTTTTTCTTTTATTTTTTTTGTTTGTTTGTCTTTTCCTTTTATTTATTATTCTTTTCGGCTTTATTAAATTTTAGTTTTTATAAAATGCAAAAGTTGCATCTAAAATAGTATTAATAGATATGCCACTACCACAATTAACTTGGCACTAAAATAAAATAGTTTGTAATTGTTTATTGTTTTAAAAGCATTTAATTGTTCTTGCTACTGTTTTATTCATTTTAGAGTATTTAAACATTTTATAAAACTGTGGTTTCTCCACCATAATTACCTATGCATTATTTGGCACAACCCGGCCATTTTAGTTTTAATATTTGAAAACCTTTACCATTTGACTTGATTTTGAATTTGAATTTGAATTGGTTTCGAATCAACACGAGTTTATCAATAGTAACGGAGGTGACGTGGCATCCTTAGCAGAGGTTCACTGTAGTTTAATTATCATGTCATTGCAATAAGGTTGTAATGCATAATGTACATGTGAATATATGATACAAATTATGATTATAAGATACATATACTTCAACATAATTGAAGAAAAATATAGTGTGATGATATGAGAGGGCAAGACCCCCCTACCCTACCATAAGGTGGTGGAAGGGGGCCAAGCCTCCCTAATCCTAACTTAACTAGTCCTTCATGGTTGCCAGTGTTAGATATCCATCAGGAAAATGTCATGCTAGCACTTGTAATATTCTAGCCTCCTTCCTTGTGTGACCGTGCATAATTATTTACTTAGTTTCAATCAAGTTTTGTGAGGGGCTTTGGTGACAGTGTCAAGGCATACGGTTTATAGAAGCTTTGTTTCATCACAATCCTACCACTGTGTAGTTCTTTGCTAAAAATATTGTAATGTTGCATGTGGACAAGTAGGCACAATTGTTGTTGTTGCTCTTTTGCTTTTATTTGGTATCATTTCATGTGAGAGCTTCCTTTTGTGCACAACCGGACAAAACAAGGTGCGCGAGTCTTCCAGGTGAGAAGCAAAAAAAAGTGTCTTTTAGTTTTTGCCACTTATTTGGGCTTCTCTCATTGTCACTTCTATTTTTTTATTGTTTTGCCAAGGATGACAGGCACAAGCAACTGATGTGCTTGACGGATGAGGTGTATGATTCACTTATTGCCTTGCAATCTAGTAGTTCACTGATCTAAGCTTACTTCTTGAAAGTCATCAAAATGGCATCATACCTACAATCATCATCATTTATTATTTAGCGAACTTGTAATTGCATATTCGGTATCCTCAAGGAGATCATCATTATCGCATAGGAAGTGA
Organism: Triticum aestivum; assembly: GCF_018294505.1. Classification (NCBI taxonomy): domain Eukaryota; kingdom Viridiplantae; phylum Streptophyta; class Magnoliopsida; order Poales; family Poaceae; genus Triticum; species Triticum aestivum. The sequence goes on from NC_057807.1 coordinate 364,582,076, forward strand.
ATGCCCACAGGTTCATCTCCTCCCTTCCACACTGTAAGTGCATCTAGTGCCACCCCTAGTTGGTTTTGGAGTATTGACGAAAAAGTTGGTTGAGGGACTAATGCGTTTGTGAGAATTGCAGGATAACGCAGGTAGTGTCCCTCATTGATTCGGTTTACCTACCGGAGATGACCCCTAAAATGTATGAAGACATTGAAGACAATGGTGGTGTGTGAAGATATTCACACTGGAGACTATGACATGAGAAGACATTGAGTGAAGACTATGGAGCACGAAGACTGAGTTGTTTCGTTGTTTCCTTTTCTTCTTTGTTGAGTCATAGGGACCACCGTACTGTTAAGTGGGGTCCAAGTGAACAAAGTCAGAGTGACTGAAGTGATGCTCAACCCAAATCCTATGTCTTTGAGCGAAGACAATGAGAGCAAATCTTATCCAGAGCTGGATGAGTCAGCTTTGCTTGTAGCCCAAGTAAAGTTGTCGTGTGTGTTTGAAATCTAACCGTTGGAACACGTGTTAGTTCCTTAGTGACCCAGGGTCATTTCGGACATATCAGGTCGGGTTGCCTTGTGGCTATAAATAGCCCACCCCCTACACCATAAATTGGTGGCTGCTCAGAGTTAGTTTACGGCTTTTGTCGTTTTGAGAGCAACCCACCTCGAAGCCTTTAAGAGAGAAATCCTTGCGAGGACAAAGCCCAAACACCCAGAGCCAAAGAGTGTTAGGCATCACTAAAGTCTTTATGGTTGTGTGACTTGAATACTTATTACACTTGAGGACTGTGTATCCTCCAGCCGGTTAGGCGTCGTGTTCTGAGCATCCAAGAGTCATTGTGGATTGCCGGTGAACGAAGTCTGTGAAGGTTCGGAAGTCTAACTTGAAGACTTACCAGAGTGATTGGGCGAGGACTGTGTGTCCTTAGCTCAAGGGGAATAAGGTGAAGACGCGGTCTTCTGAGTTGAATCTCAGCCTCCCTAACTAGACGTACAGTTGTCACAGCAACTGGAACTGGTCCAACAAATCATGTGTCTTCAACAAGTGACTGGTTCTATCCTTCCCTCCTTTACTTTGAGTTTGTCTTAGTGAAGTCATTGCTTATTTGTCTTATCCGTTTGACTTCATTGCTTGACTACTATCGTTGATTGGCTTCATACTATCTTCCATCCTGATCCTTACTACCTAGCTGCTATTAGTCTTTGTATGTTCACATTATTGCATACTTGACTATGGCTTGCTTGTTGTAGTTTATCTTCCGCTGCTTATCAATTAGGTCATTTCTATTGTTTGTCTTCGAAACTTCCACGTTTTGAAGACTTTGATAAAAATCGCCTATTCACCCCCCCCCCTCTAGTCGATAACTAGCACTTTCAATTGGTATCAGAGCAAGGTACTCCCTTGTTCTGTGTGATTCGGTTTAACCACCTGGAGTTTAGCTATGTCGACTGCAGGGATAATCAAAGTCTCCGCTGCTTGCCCCGTGTTCGATGGAACTGAATATCCCTACTGGAAGAATAAGATGCGCATGCATCTTGAAGCCATTGATGTCGACCTCTGGTATGTCGTCAAGAACGGCGTTCCAAAAACTGGTGAAGGTGTCACCCCTGCTGATGTCAAGAAGTTCATTCAACTGGACTCGACTGCAAAGAACATCATCTGTGGTCATCTGACCAAAGGACAGTATGGTCATGTGAGTGCTCTGGAAACGTCAAAGCTAGTCTAGGACTGGCTGTCCAAGGTCAACGAAGGCGTCTCAACTCAGAGAGACCAGAGGATCAGTTATCTTCGCAATCTCTTCAACCGGTTCAAGAGAAACGACAATGAAAATGTCCAGCTCATGTTTGATCGCCTCACTGACATCACAAATGAGTTTCAGGCTCTCGGCGCCACTGAGATCACCAAGCATGAAATCGTCAAGACGCTGTTGAGATCTCTTGACAGCTCCTTTCACACCCTTGCCCTCATGATACAAGAACGTCCTGACTTCAAGACTCTCGATCCGTCTGATATACTTGAGAGGCTCAACACACATGAGTTCTAGCTTTCTGAGAAAAGAGATATCTATGGCCCCAACTATGGCCGAACTCGTGCTTTGAAGGCAAAAGTTGTTTCCTCATCTGAAGAAGAAGAATCTGACTGCGGTTCTGATGATCCTGAAGACATTGGAAGGGAACTTGCTATGCTTGTGAAGAAGTTCCAGAAATTCACCAAGAAGAAGGGCTTCAGAAAGTCTTCACGATCCAGTTTAAGAAATGATGAAGCTTCCACTCAAGACAACAAGAAGAGAACATGTCACAAGTGTAAGAAGCCTGGGCACTACATCTCTGAGTGTCCTCAGTGGGACAACGAGAAGAAGAAGAAGAAGAGCAAGGAATATGACTCTGATGACAAGAAGAAGAAGAAATCTTCAAAGTCTTCTTCCAAGTCCTCATCAAAGTCTTCATCTCATAAGAAGAGCTCATCTGGCAAGGCTCATGCTTTTGTTGGCAAGGAAATGGATTCAGAGGAGGAGTCTGCTTCTGAGGAGGCGGAGGTGGAATCTGAAGCTGAGTCCGACTCCGGCGTTGCAAGTCTGGCTCTAGCCACAGCCTACGTTGCCAAGTCCATCTTCAACACTGAAGACAATGACTCCCACACCAAAGCTGATGATGACAAGGACGATCCTGCTCCCACCTACTGCTTCATGGCACGCGGTGCCAAGGTAAAATCACGCGATGCTTACTTTCAAACATCAAGTGAAGATGACTCTGATTGTGAATCTAAACCCAGCTACAAAACACTTGCTAAAATTGCTACTGAACAACAAAGGGCTATGGAACATACTCAAAAACTGTTAGACAAAAGCGATGACCCGTTGGACGCGGAAATGACACGTTCACAGTCCTTAGTTGAAGACATAAAAAATCTTCATGCTAAGTATCAAGAACTTGAAAGTCTTCATGAGACGCTCTCAACCACTTATGAAAATCTCTCCTATGATTATATTCAAAGGAAGCAAGAGCTTGAGAAATTGAAAGCGACTCATGAAGATCTTCAAAAAGAGAATGAGTCATTTCGCGCTCAATAGATTAGTTCCGCTCAGGATGGATTTGAACCACCATGTTTAAAATGCATTGAGCGTAATAACACTACCTTTGTTGCTGAATGTTCCAATGCTGCTACTGTTGCTTTGTCTTCAACTACTAATGTGGTAACTAACCCCTCTACTGAGGATACCACTACTATTGCTGATGAAAATGCTAGGTTGAAGACACTGCTTGAAACAGGGATGTATAAAAGTCTGAAAGGACATCAAACACTTTGTGATGTCCTCAAAAAGCAGATTCTGAACCAAAACCCTAGGAAAGAGGGTGTTGGGTTCGACAGGAAAATGAATGCTGATGGTTCCTACTAGAAGCCTGAGCAGTATCCCAAAACCACATGGGTTGCTGCAAAGGAACCTTCAGTGGATCCATCCACTTTATCTGGCTTTACCTGTGCTAATCCTATTATCATTGATGAATCCTTTGATGCAAACTATAAACTGTTCAAAAATCAGAATGGTGAAGTGTTTGCCAGGTATATTGGTGCTAACTGCAGGAATGGACCACCTATGAAGAAGATCTGGGTTCCCAAAAGCTGTCTTGAGAATCTTCCATTGAATGTCATCATGACACCACCTGGGAAGAAGACAAACCCCATACCAAAGGCATCATATGGTCCAACGGCTTCATACGAATACAGGACTCACTTGAGTCACCCTAACACCAATGTTTTGCAGGGAAATCGTACTCAAACTTATGAATATCAATGTGTGTCCTCAAACCGCCATGTCCATAGGACTAAGAACTTTTCTGCTTATTCATATGAGTATCATTCATCTCCTGCAAGGCTATTTGCTAGGGCTTCAAAGCCGAAATTCTCAGATGCTGCACTTAGACTCATTGCTTCTAAGCCAACCCTAAAGATGTGGGTGGTGAAGAAGAATTAACTCTCTTTTGCAGAATATGGTCTCCAGCCAGCAATCAAAGGCGTCCGATATTATTGTTGGGGACCTAAAACACAAAGGGACGCATGATAAAATGACTTACTATGAATTCCACATATGAATCGCTTACCTGTCATACTGTGTGTTCTAACTTTCATCTAAGCTGTGATAATCCTAGTGTGCGTCAAATGCTTATGCTTCACAACATACCTTGTGAAGCCTATCCTCCTAACTGCACTGTAGGGTATGACACCTCGTGCTTCAGAATGGATTATGGACAGCGGATCCACTAATCATATGACTGGTGATCGAAGTCATCTCATGGACTCAACCTTACGTCCATCCGACAAGAGTCAAATCACATTTGCTGACACTGGTAAAGGCAAGGTATTGGGTCTAGGCAGAGTTGCAATTTCAAAGGATCAACACATGGATAAAGTGATGCTTGTTGAATCCCTTGGATTCAACTTAATGTCTGTCTCAATGTTGTGTGACTTAAACATGATTGTGATATTCGTAAAATATCGTTGCCTTGTACTAATGGAATCTGACAAGTCTCTAGTCTTTGAAGGATATAGGAAAGGTGATCTATACATGGTAGATTTCTCAACAGGTCCACAGCTTGCCGTATGTCTTCTTGCAAAAGCTTCAGAATGCTGGCTCTGGCATCAAAGGCTGGGGCATGCTGGCATGAGGAACTTACGCACACTCGTCAAGAAGAAGCATGTCATAGGCATCGAAGGTGTCAAGTTCAAGAAAGATCATTTGTGTGGTCCTGCGAAGCTGGAAAGATGACGAGGGCCAAGCACCCCTCGAAGACAATCATGACGACATCTCAACCCTTCGAGCTGTTGCACATGGACTTATTTGGCCCTACTCACTACTCTACCCTCACAACAATAGTGTGTCTCTATGGCCTCGTCATTGTTGATGACTACTCAAGATATACATGGGTGCACATAATTCTCTACAAGACTGAAGTACAAGATGTCTTCAGACGATTCACCAATCGAGCAATGAACAACTATGACGTCAAGATCAAGCATATCAGAAGTGATAACGGCACTGAATTCAAGAACACTGGGCTTGATCTTTATCTGGATACAATGGGAATCACTCATGAGTTCTCTGCCCCATACACACCTCAGCAAAATGGCATTGTAGAGCGCAAGAACATAACCGTCATTGAGATGGCTCGAACAATGCTCGACGAATACAAGACACCAAGAAAGTTCTGGCCTGAAGCTATTGATACAGCTTGTCACATCATCAACCGTGTTTACATCCACAAGCTTCTGGGCAAAACATCCTATGAGCTCCTTACTGGCAAGAAGCCAAATGTCAGCTACTTCAGAGTCTTTGGTGCTAGGTGCTGGATCAAGGATCCCCATCACAAGTCAAAATTTGAACCCAAAGCTCACGAAGGCTTCATGCTCGGCTATGGAAAGGATTCGCACTCTTACAGAGTCTTCAACCTCTTTCACTACAAAATCGTTGAAACTGTGGACATGCGATTTGATGAAACCAATGGTTCACAACGAGAGCTCCTGCCAAGCACATTAGATGAAGCTCCTATCAGCAAATCTATCAAGATGATGGGAACTGGTGAAATCATGCCCTTTGAAGCACAGCCTGAAGTGGAACTTATCATTTCTTCACCAAACCAACCTGAAGACAATGCTCAGACCAAAGACAATCCTCCCAATGATGACAATGATCAGCATGAGCAAGGGCTTCGTCCAGTTCATCCTCGTGTTGCAAATGAAGTACAAATTGAGAAGATAATTGATAGCATCAATGCACCTGGTCCACTTACTCGCTCAAGAGCAACAAAGTTAGCAAATTTCTGTGGGCATTTTCCATTTGTATCAATATCTGAACCCAAGAAAGTTGCTGAAGCCTTTATGGAACCTGAATGGATTCAAGCCATGCAAGAAGAACTTCAACAGTTCAAGCTGAATAATGTTTGGGAACTTGTCAAGTGCCCTGACCCTCGCAAGCATAACATTATTAGAACTAAATGGATATATCGGAACAAGCAAGAAGAGCATGGTCAAGTCGTCAGAAACAAAGCACGTCTTGTGGCTCAAGGATATACTCAAGTTGAAGGAATTGACTTCGATGAAACATTTTCTCCCGTGGCTAGGATTGAAGCTATTCACATACTGCTAGCCTATGCTAATCACCACAACATCTTGCTATATCAAATGGATGTGAAGAGTGCTTTCCTCAATGGCAAGATTTAAGAAGAAGTGTATGTTGCTCAACCACCTGGCTTTGAAGGTCCAAAACATCCTGATATGGTGTACAAACTAAACAAAGCACTGTATGGCCTCAAACAAGCTCCTCGCGCTTGGTATGATACAATCAAGGACTTCCTAAAGAGCAAAGGCTTCAAACCAGGATCCCTCGACCCCACACTCTTCACGAAGACATATGATGGTGAACTGTTTGTATGCCAAATATATGTGGATGACATAATCTTCGGCTGCACCAACCAGAAGTATAGTGATGAGTTTGGATACATGATGCAAGAGCAATATCAGATGTCCATGATGGGTGAGCTGAAGTTCTTCCTTGGTCTTCAAATTCGTCAGCAAAGAAATGGCATCTTCATATCTCAAGAAAAATATCTCAAAGACTGTCTGAAGAAGTTTGGAATGCAAGATTGCAAAGGTTACACGACGCCAATGCCAGCCAAACATCATTTTGGTCCCGACGACAATGGTAAAGAGTTCGATCAAAAGGTATACCGCTCCATGATTGGTTCTTTACTTTACCTATGTGCATCTAGGCCAGATATTATGCTTAGTGTTTGCATGTGTGCTCGATTCCAAGCGGCACCAAAGGAATCACATCACTTAGCTGTGAAGCAAATTCTTCGATATTTGGCTTACACCCCAACACTCGAATTATGGTATCCAAAGGGCTCAAGATTTGATCTGGTCCGATTCTCGGATGCTGATTATACTGGTGACAAGGTGGATCGCAAGTCTACATCAGGAACATGTCACTTTCTGGGACGATCAGTCTGTTGGTCTTCAAAGAAGCAAAACTGTGTATCACTCTCAACTGCTGAATCTGAATACATTGCTGCTGGATCTTGTTGTGCTCAGCTTCTGTGGATGAAGCAAACTCTCAAGGACTATGGCGTCAATCTGAAACAAGTACCTCTCTTCTGCGACAACGAAAGCGCCATCAAGATTGCCAACAATCCAGTTCAGCACTCGAAGACAAAGCACATTGAAATTCGTCATCACTTTCTCAGGGATCATGTCATGAAGAAAGATATTGACATCATTCACATCAACACTGAAGAGCAACTGGCAGATATCTTCACAAAGCCCCTGGATGAGAAAAGGTTTTGCAAGTTACGGTGTGAGCTAAATATCTTGGAATCCTCAAATGTCCTGTGATCAAGCACACATCCTAACACTTATGCATGTTGATGACTTAGATTTGCAACACACGAAGTAAAGTATATCTTCAATCAATGAAGACTTACATTCTGAGCGTGAATACATTAACGTGGAATTTGACTTCGAAGCGCCACGATAATTATGCGCCGTGTCTGGGTCTAATATTTCCTATATGGTGGGTAACGCCACCACCAAATTTCTTGGTTTGAAGTGTTTCACTCGTGGCGTTATTGTTGAATATCTTCGCATTTGATTTGACTTCAAAATTTCAACAAATCTTCATGATTTACTTCACTAGGTTGATTTGATTGCTTTTTCATATATATATATATATATACTAGTATTCTGTCCTCTACAGCATTCACTTATAGCTATGTCTTCATTGTTGAATCTTTTGAACTAAGTGAATATGATCGGACCCTAATCTCTCTATGCTTACTATCTCAAACTCTATCTGTCCAAATCATATGCATTCTATTGAAACTGTCGAATGTCTTCTGTGCATCCTTGTCAGCAGAAGACACGGAGACAAACATTAAGTCTGTTAAATGATTCATCCTTATTGATTGAAATACGGAGAAGCCGGAATGACCATCCGACAAACTTGGCGGGCGTGGGAACGTGGGACAACTCTGAGTATGTTACATGCTTGCCACGTGTCCCTCAGATGTGAACAGGCAGGGGCACCTGCGTAATTGCGCTGTGCTGCACACCTTCTTATAAATACGTGCCCCCTGCGGTCAAGAAAACCTTCTTCCACCTCTCCACCTCGTCAAAACCCTAGCGCCACCGCTAGCTCTCGACGACGCCGGTGACGAAGCGCTTAGCTACCGCGACTTCTCCGACGCCATCCTCACGCCGGCCGCGGGCATCATCCTCTCCGCCGCCGCCGTAGGTGTCCTCCGTCACCAAGTTAGGGCACGGTGGATTGAACTGCTCGGTCTCCTTTCATCCCATCTACCAGTTCATCGTGTGGTAAATATAACTCTATTTTTACCAGCTTTTTGATCCTCAATGATTCATCCAATTTACCAAAATTGGTTTCTGTCTATACAAAGTTAGATCTATTCTGTCTGCATCTCATACTGCCTAGTATATTCACTTAAGCTTCATATCTAGTTAGATTCCTCACTTGTACTTATTCACGGATTCGTACAAATCTGGAACCGACTCTCAACATATAAGTGAATGTCTTCGCAACATGAGGTCAATGTCTTCAAACTGATTTATCTTCGAAATCTTCTGAGAATGCATATGACCTCTTTCCCTTCCCTCGCATCTCTAATGCTGTCATAGGTACATGTCCGTGGGAGAATCCCTAGGTTTTCATAGTCTGCATTCGTTTGCAGAATTCTTACAGCAACACATTGAATCTCCCGAAGCCAGTTCCTGTCTGACTAGCAAGCAAAAGCCTTTGAAGCCTTTGAACATATTGAAACCATTCAGTTTGAAGTTCATGGCTATGGAGAAATCTATAAGGAAGGGTGGCAGACAGAGTCGAGGGGGAACATCAAAGGATCTGCCTGATGATCTTGCAGAACTTTACAAGACAGATCCTGAAGAGGATTATAATCAGCGCAAGACACGAATCCAATGGATTCGACGCTATTGGGCTGAACAATGGTTCAAGTACAAGTTCGTGACCCAGAAGTACGCTGAGAAGAATGCTATCAAGAGTCCTTGGGGTGATATTCTCTATCGAGGCCTTCCCCCCAAGAACAAAGCTGAAGCCATTGCACAAGAATTCTATCCTTGTATGGTTCGTGGACCACAGCCTGAGAATGTCGATCCATCATCATTGCTCTGGTGTCGTGACGATAATATCTTCAAGTGCAACTTCCAGTATGCAAAGGCATCGGCAAAGGAGAACAAGAAGTCATGGGGATTAGACTTTAATCCTGGTCCCTCTGCTCCCCGTGATGATGGCACACGTGAAGCGGAAGAAAATAGAATCGGCCCCTTTACAAACCTTGATGGCCTCATCTCTTACATCTTGGTACAAGGTGCCAAAGTGGATCATTCTGATAATGATGCTGATACTGATGAAGCCCCAGCTCCTCCTCCAAGGCCGCAGAAGCCAAAGAAAATTAAGGCTTCAACATCAGCTGCACCTCCAAAAGCTTCTCGTGTGAAGCCACTGGCCACTGCACCTCCTGAAGACAGTATGCATTCTGAAGATCTTTCACGCATCTCCAAGAAGACGGAGAAGAAAAAGAAAATCATCAAGAGTATTGTTCAGACATTGACTCCTGCTGCTATTCTGCGTGAAGAGCACATTGATCTGTCCAGCGATGACGATCTTGCAGATGATGCTCTTGAGCAACTGATCAAGAGCAAGGAAGAAGCTGAGATCTTCAACAACTTGCCTCTCTTTGACGTGGCAATCATCCATAACTTCATTGATGAGTGGTTTGACACACCAAATCTCAGCTTTGATGACTTGCAACTTCCAATTGGCCTCATCGTCGCCTTCAATGGTGCCATTGCTTCTGAGCTAGCTATTGCTCGGCGCATCGTCGAACTAAAGCACAATATTGACTATGAAAAGGCTCAGTTCAAGAAGCATGTGGCCACGCTCAACGTGCAAGATGTCAAGAACTTCAAGATCATGCTTCACGAGCTCAAATAGGCGTTTCACAAGAAGCGTGAAGAAGCTAGAGGCTCTCGTGAGCACATGAAAAATCTGGCTGACAAGTGTGTGCTTGCCTACAATGAGGCTGAGAAGCGCAAGGCTCTTGGTCGTCCTGGCATCGACCCCAGGATGGCTGCAAAGAAGAAGAAATCGACTGTCCAATCTGCACCTTCAAGGCAAGATGAACCTCGCATTGTCTTCCCAAGCTGCATGACTGGCTCGAAGCCAAAAGTCACGTCAACCGCTTCAGAACAGAAGAAGACGAGGGTTGCGGAGGCTGAAGCCAGAAAAAGGAAAACCTCTGAAGCCTCTGATGCTGCTCCCTCCAAGAAGAAGCGCAAGACCAAGAAAAATCGGGCTGCTCCCACAGAGCCCCTTGTTGTTGAACCCATCTTAGTGGTTCGTCCTGCATCTGCAACCCAAGAACTATGAATGACTGTTCATGAGCCTGCTTCCACAGAGGCTCCTAAAGCTGAAGAGATTCCATCAGTTGATCCCATCACTGCTGAAGACATTGGTCACCATGACAATGTTGAAGATGATGAAGTTCTTCCTCAAATTGAATACAATGTGGTATCATCGCCTGTTCTTACGAACAGCGAAATCATTAGCATTGGTCGTCCTCTGACGCCAATTGCTCAGGATGCTTCATGGGCTGATCGCCCGCAACAACAAGACTCCCCCAGTACTCCCCAACAACAACGAGTCACACCATCCGTGCAAGTTGAAGAGGATGAGGACCTGCCTACTCCATCTCCAAAGGCATCGCCTGTATTACAAAGGCTTCGCAAAGGACCAAGGCCTCAAGTCCCTCTTACGAGCGTTCCAGAAGGAGAAGTGCACCATCAACCTGTTGCACGTCAAGTGTTTTCAGAAGCCACTCCAACTGTGAATGTCTCCGTGTCTGAAGCCCCAGCTGCTGAAGACAATCCGGCTGCATCAGCCGATGACGAACACCAAGAAGAACGTGTCCCTACTCCCCCCATTCCTGAAGAAGATGTTCATGAAGTGAACGTGTCTGTGCCTGACCCTCCAGCTCATCAAGTGGAGGTTGAAAACCTTGAGGCTTCCACCACCAACACCAATGAAGCCAATGACATAGTCATGGCTGAAGCTAATGTGGAGCCTGTCCCAAGCACCGTACCAGAAGTCAATGCTGAAAATGCTCCTAAAGCTTCTATTGTGCAGCCTGAAGCCACTGTTGCTGCCACTGCTCCTGTTCCGCCACCAAGGCCCTATACAATTGAGCAAGCATACAACCATGGCGAGCTAATCACAGTAAGATGGCCCGTTCTGGTCCCTCCGCCTAATGTCTCTGGTCCTCAGTTTGACTATCACATTGAGCATAGGCCTCAGGTCCAGAAGCCAAAGCCAAGACTGCCAAGGTTTCCAGGTACTGCCACATCTGTCGGGTCCTTCAATGCAAATGGCTTCAAAAGCCACAACACATTCTTTGACAGCTCAAAGAACCCCTACACAAGGCCAAGAATATCATCAGATCGTTTCTGGAGTCATCAGCAACGAACCTATTACTCTTGTGTTTTGTATGATCAAGGGCGCATTTTCCCTCATATGCGCCTCGACACTGAAGCCATTGCTGGACTGCCATGCTTAGAAGAAGCACTTGACTGCTTTTGTGATGCTGGTCTGCTCAGCTTTGTGACAGACAAAGAACATTGGAATGAAGAACTATTGCTTCAATTCTATGCTACCCTCCACATTCGCGGCTATAACAGAGATACAAAGACATGGGTTCTCGAGTGGATGACAAGAAATGTTCATCATGAAGCCAAAGCTCTTGACATCATTGAGCTTACAGGCCTATCCACTCCCGGAGAGCTGTATGAACCTGGTTGTCAAAACCACCGCAATGCACTGGAGAGCATCTTCCACAAGCCAGAACCAAACATGAGTCAGATGTTGAGCATGATGAAGCCATTGCCACATGACGCTGAATATCCAAAGGAGTTCTTTGTTGATGACCTTGAGTATCTGCCGCGCACCATATACCACATCATACGGCGGACTCTGTGGCCAATCAAAGGACATTCATCAGCTGCAAAACTTGAAGGAGCCATGAAGACATTGGTCTTCTACATCCTCAATGGCATCAGCTTCAATGCGCAAGATTTCTTCATCAGGCAACTGGCTGCATCTGGATCTGACCTTTTTGGCCTGAAATTCTATGCTCCATGGGTCATGCGCCTCATCAAGCAACATTCTGCTGTCAACTATCAACCCTCTGCTCGCAATCATGTGATCTTTCTACCAGAGGTTGATATGTCAGTTGAAGCCATATACCCTGAACCTGCCAAGAAGCCACTTTGTCTTCAAAATGCTGAACATCAAAGCTTCACTCAGCCTATTGAAGGATTCCAAGCTGTCACGTGTGTCTATCTGATGGCTGGAAACACTCGTCTACCTCATCGTGCGCCAACTGAAGCTACTGAGAGCACAATTGCTCAAAGGCCTCGGAAGCGCTCTCGGGTCCTAAATGACCAAGAACTTCTTGTGGCCCTGCATCAGAAACAAGATAAGCATCATTTTTGGCTCAAGCGTCAGATGCAAAGCCTCTTGGTGGATGTCAATCGCATTCGAAACCTTGCCACCAAGAATGCATTTGTCACTCACGAAACTTGTCGGCGATCATGGAAGAGTTTGACCCTGCTCAGTGCTGAAGCAGATCTTCAAGATGATGGCTTCACTGAAAGATTCAAGTTTGACTCCACTCCTCCACGGAATGCTGTCCTACGAAGAACTCCATCTCTTGAAGAATCTGACTATTCTTCCTCTGCGGCCACTGTGCATGCCAATATGATCGATGATGAAGACGATGCAACTTCACCGCCCCCTACTTCTGCACGCATCGACACTGCACCAAGTTCGTCTGCACCGCCAAACAACAACGACAACCCTACTGCTTCACCTACTCCTCATGAGGACGAGTAGATGCTCTATGTCTCCAAACCTTTTTGGTCATTACTAACAAAAGGGGGAGAAGCATATGAGTTGATAGTCTTCAAGCGGGTTCATAAGGGCGGTTGCTTTATATTTTTGCCTAGTGCTTACAACTCCTGCTTTTGATACACTTCGTTCTTTGAGTTGTAACACTTAAACTTGATGGCCGTCTGCTACTTATTTGCGTTTCCACGTGCGATGATAACTTCCGCACTTAGATCATTCTGCAGACGTCCATTTTTCATTATGCATGTCATTCTCTTAGTTATATCATTTCGTGCATGATGAATTATCTTCATAAGTTGAAGGGGATCTCCACAAGTACAACCTGCCATGTGCATTTGCATTCCAAAAGCAAATTATTTATATGCACATCTTCAGGGGGAGCCCTTGCCACTTATGAAGACAATATGCTATCCTTTACAATTTCACATACCTCTTTCCCATTGAAAACTTCAACCAGTTTGTCATCAATCACCAAAAAGGGGGAGATTGTAAGTGCATCTAGTGCCACCCCTAGTTGGTTTTGGAGTATTGACGAAAAAGTTGGTTGAGGGACTAATGCGTTTGTGAGAATTGCAGGATAACGCAGGTAGTGTCCCTCATTGATTCGGTTTACCTACCGGAGATGACCCCTAAAAATGTATGAAGACATTGAAGACAATGGTGGTGTGTGAAGATATTCACACTGAAGACTATGACATGAGAAGACATTGAGTGAAGACTATGGAGCGCGAAGACTGACTTGTTTTGTTGTTTCCTTTTCTTCTTTGTTGAGTCATAGGAACCACCGTACTGTTAAGTGGGGTCCAAGTGAACAAAGTCAGAGTGACTGAAGTGATGCTCAACCCAAATCCTATGTCTTTGAGCGAAGACAATGAGAGCAAATCTTATCTAGAGCTGGATGAGTCAGCTTTGCTTGTAGCCCAAGTAAAGTTGTCGTGTGTGTTTGAAATCTGACCGTTGGAACACGTGTCAGTTCCTTAGTGACCCAGGGTCATTTCGGACATATCAGGTCGGGTTGCCTTGTGGCTATAAATAGCCCACCCCCTACACCATAAATTGGTGGCTACTCAGAGTTAGTTTACGGCTTTTGTCGTTTTGAGAGCAACCCACCTCGAAGCCTTTGAGAGAGAAATCCGTGCGAGGACAAAGCCCAAACACCCAGAGCCAAAGAGTGTTAGGCATCACTGAAGTCTTTTTGTCTGTGTGACTTGAAGACTTATTACACTTGAGGACTGTGTATCCTCCAGCCGGTTAGGCATCGCGTTCTGAGCATCCAAGAGTCATTGTGGATTGCCGGTGAACGAAGTATGTGAAGGTTCGGAAGTCTACCTTGAAGACTTACCAGAGTGATTGGGCGAGGACTGTGTGTCCTTAGCTCAAGGGGAATAAGGTGAAGACGGGGTCTTCTGAGTTGAATCTCAGCCTCCCTAACCAGACGTATAGTTGTCACAACAACTGGAACTGGTCCAACAAATCCTGTGTCTTCAACAAGTGACTGGTTCTATCCCTTCCCTCCTTTACTTTGAGTTTGTCTTAGTGAAGTCATTGCTTATTTGTCTTATCTGTTTGACTTCATTGCTTGACTACTATCGTTGATTGGCTTCATACTATCTTCCATCCTGATCCTTACTACCTAGCTGTTATTAGTCTTTGTACGTTCACATTATTGCATACTTGACTATGGCTTGCTTGTTGTAGTTTATCTTCCGCTTCTTATCAATTAGGTCATTTCTATTGTTTGTCTTCGAAACTTCCACGTTTTGAAGACTTTGATAAAAATCGCCTATTCACCCCCCCTCTAGTCGATAACTAGCACTTTCACACACGGGTATGACACCAGTGTCAGCAAGTATGATGCGCTGTTGTCAGGTGAGCAGAAGCACCGAATAATCATCGGGAGGGCGATTCCCAAGGACCCCAAGTTGTTGCTCCTGGACAAGGCCACTAGTGCACTGGACGTCGAATCAGAGTGCATTGTGTAGGAGGCATTGAACAAATCTTTGTTGTGGCTCACCGGCTAGCGATCATCACTGGCGCCGATAAGATCATAGTCGTCAAAAATGAAATCATTGTCGAGGAAGACCGATACGAGCACCTGATGTGCCAAACGTGTGGGGAGTATGGGGCAGTTTGGTTGGTGTCCACATTCTCTCATGCCTGGCCTGGGGCCTTCTTGAAAACTGTCTGGACAATATTTGGTTGATGTACAGAGAAGCAACGACTGGCCTGGCCTGGTTAGCCTGATGCCTTGTTTAGCCTAGTGCATGCCCCACGCACTTGGATTAGCCTGGCCCAGGCGTTAGAAATTGGTTGCCTGAGTATCCCAATCACAGCTGCCTGGCCCTAATCCTGCTGCAGTTTGTCGCTTCTCCTTTGGCCCTGCTATCGAATTAACACACTTTGTTTAATAAGCTCTCTCTAGGCCAGGTCTCGAACCAAACGATCCATGCCTGGCCAGGCACAAAATTCCAACTTTCAGGTTGCATCCAGGCGTGACTTTTTGCCAGGCATGAAAGCCAGGATGCGAAACAAACTGCCCCTATGTGTCACTTGTCGTCTTGTAGTCTGGTAATTAGCTGAGTTGATCTTGTTTAGTATCATAGCTAGTGGTAGAGCTTCAACGCGATTTGATGGAGAGGGGAAGGGGTTAAGGAGTCTTAAGCAAAGTCAAGAGGGCTAATCTAGTATATTATGTTAAATTTGGCTCAAATAGTATTAAATATTATGTGTTTACACAAAGAAAAACATTTGGGAAGGGAGCATGGCCCCCCTTTGGCCCTCAGTAAGCTCTGTCACTGAGCATAGCTACTATCGTTCATATATAGGCCAAGTTGTCCCAAGTACCTTCGCAAGTTTAGTTCCCCTTATCTACATTATAGTTCTTCTTTTGTCACCTCATTCATGCACATCGAGCATGGCTCTACCCGTAACGCCGCCTTAGTATTAATTTTTGCTATTGTTTAGCAAACTTGTTACAGCATATTCCATATCCTCGTACGGTTTGTATTTACTAGCACAAATAAATTTGCACATGAAAGATCAATGTAGCCTATGCAAGAGTGTGATGATGGCAACTCTTATATTGTTGCTATTGGATCTATCAATTAAGTTTACTCTTGCAAAAGTTCTATAGTCATATATTATGTGTATCACTACAATATCCAAGCTCCCTTGAATTTAAGGGCTGTGAGGACTCCGGGGCTGGGAGGGTCAAGTGATCACGTCACTTATTTTTTATAAAAGAATCACTTAATTTTTTTAGGAGAACCACGGTCTCTTACTAGGTGAGTAGGGTTTTTTTAATACAGTACAATCGACACAAGCATACACTCACCCTATGAATTCATGCACGGATACCCTACCCATATGAGCACCTCCGAAAGACTAAGTCGACACATTATTTTGAGATTGACAAAGCCACCATAGACACCTTTGTAGTCGATGGGAACGTCTACTCCCACTGAACGCACATCGCCAATAGCCTGGGATAAACCCAGGGAATTGCGAGCACCAATGTCATTGTCAAGTCTGGGACTTGAACTCTCAAGAACATGGGATACCAATGTCCTCCTAACCATCCAATAGTAGGTATTGTTTTACTGTTTGGGTCAACCATCCAACTACGTATGCCCAACACTTGACGGGTTACGTGTCACTTAATCCTGAACTAAAACCACGACATTTATTTTGAATCAGAGGGGCAACTTTTTTGCGAGAAAAAAAGGATTACATGTCGCTCATGCACATCTGGTAAGAGGGAAATTAATGACGCGGCTGTAACGCCCTCGATGCGGCTATATCTCCCACGTGTCGAGGCACGACTTAGAGGCATAACCGCATTGAAAGCAATGTCGCAAGTCGGGAAATCGTTACACATCCCATGTAATACATAATAAAAGGGGGAGATAACATAGTTGGCTTACACTCGCCACGTCACATCAGAGTACATAAATAACATCCATCATACAAATCACTCATGGCCCGACTACGGTGCCAAAATAGAAAAGACCCCCAACATGCGACAAGGCCCTGAATCGATAACCCCAACTAGCCACCACTACTGATCATCCAGAAAAGACACGTAGTATCGCTGAGAGTCCTCGTCGAACTCCCACTTGAGCTCGTAATCGTCAACTGGAGCAGAAACACCTGGACCTGCATCTGGAGTTGTAGTATCTGTGAGCCACAGGGACTCAGCAATCTCACACCCACGCGATCAAGACTATTTGAGCTTATAGGACAGGTACGGCAATATAAGTGGAGCTGCAGCAAGCGACTAGCATATATGGTGGCTAACTTATACGCAAATGAGAGCGAGAAGAGAAGGCGAAGCACAAGCGAGAAGCTAAAGGAACATCCTACGCAAGCATAACTCCAACACCGTGTCCACTTCCCGAACTCCGCCGAGAAGGGGCCATCACGGTGACACACACAGTTGATTCATTTTAATTAAGTTTAGTTAAAGTTATCTACAACCGGACATTAACAAATTCTCATCTGCCCATAACCGCAGGCACGGCTTTCGAAAGATCAATCCCTGCAGGGGGGTCCCAACTTAGCCCATAACAAGCTCTCACGGTCAACGAAGGAATACACCTCCACCCAAGACACACCGATCAGACTCGGTATCTCGGTACAACAAGATGATTCGACGGGTTAAAACAAGTCCAGCAACACCGCCCGAATGTGCCGACAAATCCCGATAGGAGCTGCACATATCTCTTTCTCAGGGCACACTCAGATGAGCAATCCGTACAACTAAAACCAACCCTTGAGTTTCCCCGAGGTGGCGCTGCACAGGGCTCTAGTTCGGACCAACACTCAGAGGAGCACTGGCCCGTGGGGGGCTAAAATAAAGATGACCCTCGGGCTCCGGAAACCCAAGGGAAAAAGGGGGGGTAGGCGGCAAATGATAAAACCAATGTTGGGCATTGCTGGAGAAGCTTTAATCAAGGCGAACTATCAAGGGGTTCCCATTATAGCCCAACCGCGTAAGGGACGCAACAATCCGGGAACATAACACCAATATGACGGAAACTAGGGCGGCAAGAGTGGAACAAAACACTAGGCGAGAGGTCGAGCCTTCCACCCTTTACCAAGTATATAGATGCATTAAGATAGCATAGCAATATAATGATATCCCAACAAGTAAATAAATGTTCCAACAAGGAACGGCTCCAATCTTCACCTGCAGCTAACAACGCTATACGAAGGGCTGAGCAAAGCGGTAACATAGCCAATCAACGGTTTGCTAGGACAAGGGTGGGTTAGAGGTTCAATCATGCAATTGGGAGGCTGGCAAGCAAATGGTAGGCATCGTAGCAGTGGCAAAGCAAAAGAGCGAGCAAACTAGCATAGCAAAGATAGTAGTGATTTCGAGGGTATGATCATCTTGCCTGCAAAGCTGTCAGAGGTGACTAGATCCTCAAAAGCACACTCAACGGGCTCCTCGTTAGTGAACTCGTCTCCCGGCTCTACCCAACAACACAAACAAGCAACAAGGATACAATCAACCACGTGCAAGGGCAACAATAATATGCAAAGACGGTATGATATGCGGGATGCGATGCGGGATGCAAAATGCAAGACGTGACAGAAAGTGCATGAACTTGGCCTCAACTTGGAAAACTAAGTGTGCCACTGGATAGAGGGGAAGAAATCACCTGAAAACGATATAAAGATCATAGGAATCGGAGCTACGGTTTGGAAATGGCGAGCGTTTTACGAAACGAACCGATCTGCGATATACAGCAAGTAGGCTCCTAAATGCAACGAAATGAACATGCTACAGCCACCCAACATGAAAAAAAAATACATGGCAGTGATTTACACAAGATGGTTAACAAAACACTAGCACTGAGCCATAGGCAAATTCATCCATCAAGAGGTTCAAACAAGCATGGAAAAAATGAATATGCAAAACAGATTCCAGACTTAGTGAAATTAACACTAGCCTGAAATTTCAGATCACGAAGCCCTCTTCGGAGCAGCAAAACAACATGATACAAAACCTGAACAGGACAAGTAAGAACATGGCATGGATCTACTCAACAAGCTTAACAAAACACCCAAAGTGACCTGGGGCCAAAAGGGTTCACAAAATACTCTACCGAGCTCACGAACATAGCTCGAACACAATCAGTTTTCAGACTTAGTGAAAACTGAGGCATGCAGAAATTTAACTCACGAAGGCATGTAAACGAGCTCGATGCACTCACTACGGTGCAAGTCATGGCAAGGAAAGAATATAACCAGCAAGAAGGCACAATGTGCTAGCTACACATGGCAAGAACAAAGGCATAGCATGCATGGAACACTAACGGTAGCATCGGCAAAATCGCAAACAAGTTGACGATCTGCCTAGATTAACAACGAAGCA
The DNA here is from genome assembly GCF_018294505.1 of Triticum aestivum. NCBI lineage: Eukaryota > Viridiplantae > Streptophyta > Magnoliopsida > Poales > Poaceae > Triticum > Triticum aestivum. The sequence continues at coordinate 364,601,431 of NC_057807.1, forward strand.
AAAGTTGAGCTCGATTGAGTCAACCTAGAGCACTCCACATATGTAAACAAAGACATGGATGGATAGAGCATAACATAAATATCAAAACTCCCTTACTGATCATCCTCAAAAGAGGCACGGATCACTAGGAAACAAGCTGGACATATAGCATCATGAACTAAAATATCCCAGACTTAGTGAAAATCACTAAGTCTCTGAAATCAGCAATCTCAGGTACCTCTCTTCGCAAGCTTGCACAAGACAACACACACATCCTAAAAATGCATGGGTGGCACCTCTGGAAAGAAGACAAAACGCTTAACAATTCATTCCAAAGGGGCACAGGCATATCATGCACGAATTAAACATGGAAAAAATGACAAAAGTGCATGGTGAACTAACGGATCTGCAATTTAACTCACGAAGCCTCCTTCTAAAAGCATTTTGGGCATCAAGATGACCTCAAATTCAAATGGTGCAATGGAATGAAATGATGTACATGTCGAGGCGAAGATTTTGATATATCATATGCCCAAAACGGAGCTACGGTTGCGGAGATACAAGCAGTCAAACATAGCACGAAAAACTAGGGTTAGGGGGAGAGAAGTCAACCGAAACGACCCAGATCCAGATCTGGCGCGGTTTACGGAGTTCGCCGGAAACACTGTAGCTGCTCGCCGGAGTTGCGCCGGAGAGGCCCATGAGCTCGCCGGAGCTCGGGGAAGAGGCCGGGGAGGTCGGGGTCGCCGGATCCGGCACTCCCGCGGCCGGATCTGGCCGGAGACGCGGCGAGGAGGCGGCGGCC